>NC_051163.1:56261005-56319553 GCF_013339745.2 Dermacentor silvarum
ACTGTTAGAAAACGACGTTCTCGTCGGACGGCGCGCATCCAATAATGGAAAAAGTGCTGGTTTTACCTCCATAACAGTCGATTACCCGCCACCCCGTCTGCACCAAACCGCCTACACATGCGAAATAATACCGAGGCTAAGAGAAGAGAATCTGACGCTGCTTGGCCTGCCTACCACAGTCATACTTTCCCGCGGATGCGCCAGCATCTGGCTCTGCTAATCCTACTCGACCACCCTAAACAACTGCGCAAGATGGCCATGTCATTGCATCGCGAGTCCGTTGGTGAGTTTACTTGACACCAATATTTCCGGGCTCGGCTCTTTTCTCACCCCGAGACGGCCGTTTGAGATCCCTAAGCGGCGGTCATCGCGTTAAGCCTATTCGCGCCACAGCGACAGCGGCACGGTGGACGGGACGCCGCGTCGCCACCGGACGCGCACCCGACGCGCCCCGCAACGCGGCTCCCTGCTAAGGGCCCAAGCCGCGGAAATGGCCGCGAGCAATTCCAACCCGGGAGGCCACTGGACTGCATGGATGCTGAATACATGAGCCTGAGCACGACATCAGGCCCTGCGACTACCGCCCCGGCCTGAGCGGGGCAGCCGACGCGTCCACTGATACACTCCCTCAGCCACCCGTGCCTCACACTCCATGGTACCGGGTGGTCGACGCTCGCCGACGCAGGGTTGTCGCCGAGGAGTCCCTCGAAGAAACCACCCGCCCCATTCGACTCACGCGAACGTCGACAAGGACCCGCTGGCCCCGCCTCCCACGCCTTCCCGAAGGGGACCACAAGGTGGTTCTTCGAATAAGGGAGGCATATCACTACAACAAGAAGCGGTCTTACCGCTGCGAGCCGCGATACAAACTGCACTCCGGGCCCCGCTGCCTCTGGAGGCGCGAATACGAGTACGCAAGGAACAGAACATCGCCCTGGTCAGCACCCCGGACCCTGACCTGGCCGAACAGCTTTGCCACATTCAGACGCTCCTGCTCGGCAGCAAGTCGTATCAAGTCTCTGCGTATGTGGTTTCTCCGGTCAACTCCTGCAAAGGGTGATCACAGGAGCCCTACCTATACCTACTGAAGAAGCCCTCATGAAGGAAACGGTCACCTACCCCCATGATATCAACATTATCCAAGCCCGACCCTTCGGAAAGAACGGAGCATGCCTCTACACCTTCGAGGGAAGGCGAGTTCCCGCTACGTATACTTTCAAGGCGTGGAATTTCGATTGCAGACCTTTCCGCCCAGTCACCCAAGTGTGCCACTGCTGCCTCCGAACCGGACATCGACACGACATCTGCCCATACCCACAGAACGGCGGTGCGGGAATTGCGGCGTGCTTAACCCAGATGAACAACACGAACGTTGCCTTCCACGCTGTCTAACCTGCGGATTCGATGACCATCCCACCATCGACTTGGGTTGCCCTGCTCGTCAGAGGGGGCTCGGGCCCCGAGTAGTGGAAAGAGGGGCGCCAGGACCCAAAGGGACACAATACGACTCCACCAAGGCGGGATACCAAGGTATCGACGACAAACCAACAACCTGGCGACATTCCTAAGAATACCTGCAGCCAAGGACCTCAGAGCACCGCCCAATACAAGGAACCGAAAATATCATACCACGAAAAGAAGACTAAACAACCTGTTCAACCCCGAGTACCTCCTACCATACGGACACCTGCGACACCACTCAGCAACCACCCACCATTCGCTCCTGCGCAGTGCGGCGCGAGAAGCGAGGTCACGTGGCCAGCACTCCCGCAACGAGAACCCACCCAAGCACCTGGCTCGGCGGCAAGAGGGGGCCCACGAGTTCATCCAGTTCGGCCACAGGAGGGCGCCGGGATCCAGACCCACAGCTTCAGCAACGGCAGGACCCCCTGGCCGACGCTAGTAAGTTGCCCGTTGAGCAGGCCTCCCCAGTACCTCCCCACTCAGCACCGCCCCATGCACCAGTCCTTTTACAACAGACCTGTGCACAATATTTCCAAACCCCAGAATTCACACAAGGCCTAACGCAACTAGTTCTAAAATTTGTAAGCGACAGCCTTGAGGCTGTTAAAACACAATTGGTTAAGGAACAAGAACAGGCACAACAAAGAATGGAGACCATGTTTATTGAACGCATTGACAAAATAGAAACTGCAATTAATCACCTCTACGATTTGCATGCTCAATCATCACCAACCCGTAAGCACAAGCAACCCAAATCCGCCGCCGCCGCACGCTCCCCTCAGCCCACGGAGGAGGTGACTAGCCCACAATCGGGGGTTTCGACCCCCATAACGCCTCAACATGGCCAATTCCAATAAGCGACAGAATTCGGGTAGAGCGGGCTTAGCTCGTCCACCCGGAAACCAAACTTCATCTGACCTAAACATATGGCAATGGAATTGTAGAAGCATCAGAAAGAAACTCGCTCAATTGGCCGCATACATTCAACACTCCACGAACCCGCCAGATATAGTGGCCCTGCAGGAAACAGGGTCCGTGTCGCTATCCTTGCCGGGATATAACGTGGCATCCGTAACATCGCGTACTGTTATTCTTATTAATAAAACCCTCCCCTTTATCGACCTAACCCCTACGGGGGTCCTTCAGAAGGAGGAACCGAGTACACCGCTCTCGAGATGATCCCGTCCAATCCCACATCCGGAAAAGGACTGTTGGTTGTCAACATATACAGTCCCCCTAAAGATAAGGGCACAAGGATACCGGAAATTCTTGCTCGAACACGACACACTCACCGAATGATAGTGGGCGACTTTAATGCGCGCCATACGGCATGGGGCTATGCAAATAACACGGCGAAGGGCAACCTTTTACATAACACTATGATGCACCACGCACTTACTCTAATTACAGATCCTACCATACCAACGAGAGTGGGCACCAGTACGGCAAGGGACACCACGCCAGACCTCACGATGGCAAGCACACATGTGATAGTGAAAACACACGAGGTCCTGCCGGACACATTAGGCAGTGATCACCACGTGATCCAAACAATCCTAACGCAAAATTCCAAAATTTTCGGCCCAAAATTCAGACTCTTGTTGACTGGGATAAACTCCGTACGTACATCGAACCGTGGAGTGCACCACACCGCAAACCTTGGAGTCTTGGACTGAAAAGATACAACACGCGCTCGATAGAGCTGGCAAAAAGATTAAGAACACCAAGAATGCCCCACAAGTAGACCCCCACCTCCTCCATCTGTGGGAGGCTCGTCGGAGCCTCTCCAAACGATGGAAACGCCAGAGACTAAACCGCAAACTTCGCCTCCGTATCGCTGCAGTCACGGAGGAGGCTGCACAATGTGCCACCCAGCTTGCTCAAACAAACTGGGCCAACTTTTGCAGCAGCCTGAAAGGAACGCTGGGCACAAAACGTACTTGGAACATCCTGAGGGCTCTTCTCGATCCCACTTCCACGAAAACCCACACGAACACTACTACCCATAAGCTCATTTACTTAGAGGAGCGAAAGGGCACGGATATTATGGCGCACACCAAAACTCTATATATTCCGCAGCCCTTACCTACAAGCCCGAACGCATCCCCTTTAACGCCGCCTGCTCCGGACGAAAACCTGGATGCAGATGTCACACTCCCGGAGGTGAAACAGGCCCTCGCCTATATTACCCGGGACACGGCACCAGGGCCCGACCGGATAACGTACAAAGTCCTTCGAAATTTAGATGACATATCTCTGCAGGAGCTCACGGATCTCTTTAACGAGCACTGGCGAAAGGGCACCCTGCCTGGCGATTGGAAACACGCCCAGATTAGTCTTATTCCCAAACATGGCAAATCCTTACTGCTTCAGAATTTACGGCCTATCTCGCTAACGAGTTGTGTAGGTAAACTTTTTGAGCACGTGATAGTCCGGCGACTACAACCGCATTTAGAAGCTGAACGTTTCTTCCCCGACACTCAGTTTGGGTTTCGCCCCAACCTATCGGCGCAGGATGTCCTCCTGCATATTGAAGAGACTTTATTCTATCCCAAACGACGGACGGCACGCACGAGAGCTATCCTAGCATTAGACATACAAAAAGCCTTTGACAACGTAGGACACGAACATATCCTCAGGACCCTTGCCACCACAGGATGCGGCCGTAGGATCTGGCAGTATGTCAAAGCTTTTTTGGAAAATCGCACCGCCGAGATTAGATTAGGTCCACTCACATCCGCCGCTTTTGCACTCCCAAATAGGGGCACACCTCAGGGAGCAGTCATATCACCACTATTATTTAACGTAGCCATGGCCCCACTTGCCAGAGAGCTCACAGGTATACCTAAATTGCACCACGCGTTCTATGCTGATGATATGACCCTATGGGTGTCACAAGGCTCCATTGGGGAGGCCCAAGATGTCCTCCAAACAGCTATCAACGTCATCGAACAGCATATTAGCATAATGGGACTCTTCTGCTCACCAGAAAAGTCGGAATTGCTCACGATTAAACCCTACACGTCCGACCCAGGCATAGACCTGTTCGTACACGGTCAACCAGTACCTAAGGTTGATAAAATCAGGATCCTGGGTCTGCACATCCAATCTAACCTAGACGCACGTTTTACACTGAACCTCCTCGATAAGCAAATAAAGCAAATCTCAGGACTGGTTCGCCGGATTACGTCACGCAACCACGGTCTCTCTGAAAAGGACACCATGCAAATGATTGAAGCTTTGGTGGTCAGTCGCCTCGCCTACCACCTCCCGTATCATCATCTCACTGAAAAACAACTGGATCAGGCTAATAGACTAATCAGGCGGGCGGTTAAGACCGCACTGAGGCTACCGGTGCGCACTAGCACTACCCGCTTTCTGCAAACTGGTCTCTATAATACCGTCCAAGAAATCATAGAGGCACAGAGAAATAATCAACTTCTGCGCCTCTCCCGAACACCCACGGGGCGAAACCTACTCCGAACTCTGGGGTGCGAGCCAAGCGGCACGATCCCGAATGAAGAGCCGTGGTGCCCCATTCCTGTAAGACTCGTGGCTCACATGCACCTCAAACCGTTGCCACGAAACATGAATGTTCAACGCTACCCGGGCCGACGCAAGGCGCGGGCCGATTACTACGCCCGGCGTTATCAAAATCGCGAAGACGTCCTCTACGTCGACGCCACGGTCGGTCCGCTCGAAGGAACGGCCACGGTTGCTGCCATGACGGAGGACGGACGCATTACCATCTCGGCCTCGGTTAAAACAGCGCGCACCGACGTTGCTGAGGGGGTCGCATTAGCCCTAGCAGTGGCGCATGCGGCCGCGGATTCTACCATTACAGAAATCTGCACCGATTCCCAAAGTGCATATCGTTACTTCCTTCAAGGCATAGCGCCTAAGACAGTCACACATATTTTACAAAACATCCCTCCGCTTCCCCATCCGGTGACCATCACGTGGGTGCCTGGGCATGAGTGTGTCCCCGGGAACGAGCGCGTTAATGTGCAAGTCCGAGGTCTTTCCCTCCGGACTCCGGACGACCACTCATCCAAGCCCACGGAAAAACCAGGAGTGGGGATCTACACCTACCACCAGATTACCACGTATTACAGGAAAGGTAGACGAGAATTACCTGCCCCTCACCATTCCCTTACCCCTCATCAGTGTTCAATCTGGCGCCAGATCCAGACCAAGGCACTTATTTCCCCATATCTGGCACATTTATTTTACCCTGGTCTCAATAATCCACAGTGTACCAGCTGCCAAGCGCCCCGGGCAGATCTTTTCCACTGTTTGTGGAGCTGCCCCAAGCCCATGGCGGTACAACCTATTCCCAACCCTTCCTTTTCCACGTGGGAGGCCGCTCTTCGGGCCACTTGCTCGGATGACCAGAGATGTCGGCCAGGGGGCTCCCGGACATATAGGGGCCCAACCACATTTAAATAGATGAAATAAAGTTTTTTATCCATCCATCCATCCTACGTGCGGCGTCACTCCTAGATGTCGCACCGGCGTAATGCTAGAACACTATCACAGGAGTTCAAAGTAACACTTTGCCTTTCGGACAAACGCCCTGCACCACCAAAGTTCACGGGAGTTCAGAGTATGAAATGTTTAAGCTTGACTCTGCTACATGACGTTGGCGCTGTTCAAAACCTCTCAGAACCGCAGTATGCCCTCACGTTAGCCTAGAGATGTCCTACAATATGTTACATCACACATTAGTCTAACTCGCCTTAGTTGCAGTTGTCATAAAGAGTTTCACACAGGGTGTACGTCCTTTATCCCACTGTTCTGATGAAGCCATAACAAAAGAACATGCGGAATCGGAAGTCTCCAGACCGGGCGAAGTTAAGGACACCGTCCAAGGAATTCAAGCATAAATCTAAACGTGGCCTCGGTGTCAATACTTCAGTGGTACAAATTAATGCATAGTGCCCCCTATGGTGTGCCTCATAATCATTTCTTGCTTTTGGCGCATAAAACCTCAGACTTTTAGTCACACACTCTGGTGGTTCAGAGTGTTCCATTTAAGCAGGCTGCAATGAATATTTACGTTGGCTAAATCTGTTATGATCAGTATTTATCACTGAAACAATCTTGGTGAAGCTGCAGGGTTGGTAATTGTATGGTTTTACTGTTAGCAGTCCTTGAACGGCGGCGCCGGTGCGAGACGCCTGGCGGCTGCCGGGGCGCAGTGCGTCGCAACAACCTGTCCCACCTGCGTAATGCTAGGAACCACGGCCGTTGGATCAAAAATATTCCCAGGTGTCCTTAGCTATCGTCTGAGACACGAAGGCGAAAGCCTTGTAAAGCCTACTGTATTTCAGCTTAATCCACCCTAGCCCACCCTAATCCTCCTTAATTCACCTTTATCCACCTTGATTGGCCTTAGTCCACCCTAATCGACCTTAATCCACCTTAATAGTGTAATCGACCTTCATCCTCCTTCATCCACCTTACTCCTCCTTAATCCACCCTAATCTACCTTAATCCACCCTAATCCACCTTAATCCAGCCTAATCGTCCTTAATCCAACCACTAGTCAATCATTAATTAACTTCGCAAATTATTAATCATCTCTTATACACGGCTGGAACAATGCTTTGGTTCGCTTCTGGCCTTCCTTGGGTTACGTGACTTCTGTACCTCACAACCCAACGTTGAAACAGGTCGCACCTTTAAGGCTTGCGCCTTAAAGGTGCGACCTGGCGCGTGCATCGGAAACGGTGTCATTCGCCGCGGCGCCACCACTCGGGGACTTCTGTCTGGGATCGGCATAGAAAATGCGGCAGGAACGCGCTTCGAACGCCGTCGCCCGCAGAAGCCGATGCTTCCGATCCCCGTCAGCTAACGCCATTCGGCCCAGCCAAGCGGCCGAGAATGCAACTACGGCTGTGGCATTCGCTCTCATTGTAGCCTGCCTGACGCGCCAGGACGTACCTTTTACAGCGAGGCTGTCTATGGCTAGAATCCGGGATTTTAGGGATTTTATGGAGTCCGCGTGGAAAAACTCTCCCCTCGAAAAAGCCGGCAGATCCCACGCCCTGGGGGAATCGATGTTATGCGAAGCAGTGTGCGGGGCGCCTACCAAGTTAACGAAACCACCATGAGAGCACCAAGACGTAGGCGGCTGTTTCATAGCCTACATAACACGCATGTCATGGCATTCATGTCATGAGTCCTCAGGAGTCCTTTTAGCTATGCCTAAGAGACGTTAAGGCGAAAGCCTTAGTCATGCTCATGACTATGACTTCGACCATCAACCCCTTCACTTCCTTTTCCCTTTTCCTTCACTTAGTACCACATCCGAACCCATTCCATTGGTTTTTGAGTATTAATCTTTTTCCGCTAAGTCATTGTCATTTTTGCTGAGTCATGGTCATGACTATGACTTCCACTACTTTAGTGTTTCCTTCACTTAGTACCCACGTCCGAACCCGTTCCAGTAGCTGTAACAGCGAAGCTGTTTAAGCCAGCCGTAATTTGTGGTTCGTATCACGAAGGCAGTATTTCAGCGCTTAGTAAGGACGAGGACAAAGAGGGAGACGTACGAACACACAGGCGCATTATCATAGCGCCTGTGTGTTCGTACGTCTCCCTCTTTGTCCTCGTCCTTACTAATGGCTGAAATACTGCCTTCATGGTGAACCAACAAGCCAGTCTTACCACTCTTGTCGTATCACGAAACTACCCCACCGTAGCCATGGCAACCAGGCGACGCCACAGCTGCTAGAGCACCTGGTGCAACCTCGTAACGGCTGGCGCAACCTCGGCGCCAAGCCACGCCTACCGCCTGTGCATTGCGCATGCGCCAACAAACTATGTAGGCCGGTGCTCGGGGTGATCACAGAACACCTATACAACTTAGAGAAGAGGCGCTTCCTCACTCGCCCTCTCTTAGCCGCCTCTGTCGCCCCAGCCTCCTCCGCTCCCTCCATTGGCCAATCCGTGTCACGTGGAAGTTCGCGTCGCGCTTTTGTATAGTTTTTTCTTCCCGCGCGCTCCGACTGCCATTTCGGGCTGTGCGACGAAAGTGCTGTACGCCACAAACGGATCAAACGTGTTAGGGACAAGAACTTCGTTGTGATGGCATGCTGCTGCGCCTTAAGTTGCCGCACCGACAAGGCGAGGGCAACAAGGCTTTTTTTGTTTACCATCCGGCGTGCGCAAACGCTGTTGCACACTTGATATTTGCGCCGTCTCGCATCGTCGCGTTGCTACTTCCAAAACGGCATTATTAAGACCAGTTAACTGACTAACGAAGCAAAATCGCGCCTCAAAAACGTCTCCGGCAGGGCGCGGATCGAAGTTTTCCTCGGATTTCCTCTGTAGCGCGTTAGCTGTCGCTGCCACGGCAGGCCCGACGCAGGCGGCGCCACTGTCGATATCGTGCAACGGAAATAAGAGTAGCGGTGGCGTTGTGAACTAAAGTATGTAACCGAGAGATGGTGCTGACAAAATAAAACTTCCATCATCATCATCATGACGTAGTGAGCAATATGGCCGCTACGGTAGCGGCTGGTGGCGCTCGCTGCGCTGCTTGCTCACTGGTTTGGGCGTTTTGTTACCGCTTTCGGGGGGGGGGGGGTATTCGTGCGTACGGCACTCTAACATGACTACAGATATATTTCTTATATCGCCAGGCGAACGAGTTAAGAAAGCTACTATCGTAGAATATTTAGGGCGCTCGGCGACTTGCCAGAATCTTTTTCTGGAACATTTCTGGCCGAGGTCCTTCATTTATATTATAGAAAAGAATGGTCGAAAATGGCATGACAATAATAAGAAGGGATGAGCCAACAAAATTCAATCCAAATCTAATCCAATGATATGCACGTGCAGCACGAACGTTCCGGCTGCAGGGAAGAAGACTAATACGTTGACATCGGACCGGCTCTGAGAGTGCTCCGGAAAAATTTTAGTTGGAAACTCTGTGGACAGGATGGCCGACCCGACCAGCTCGCCCTCTCGGTCGAGGACCTTCGGCGTCCCCGCGCTTAGCAGTTTCGTGAGGGGCTCTCGCTACGGTTTGCACTTAGCCGTGATCATTGTGGCTCTCGTCTTGGCGGTGGTCGTGGGCGTCGTCTCCCTCGGCGTCTACTTGCGAAGCCGCAAGAGTAAACTTCGAGAATCCACCCAAACCGGAGAAGGTTCCTTTAGCTGCCCGGAAGACGCTCGAAAGGTGGCTCGATTCCTAAACACCACCCTCGACCCCTGCCACGACTTCTACGCACGGATCTGCATTAACGTGATCAGGTTCCAGCTCTGGAATCAAGTCATCCGCCAGGCCGAGCTCGAGCGCGTCATGGTGACGGGCGTCGTGCCGCGCAGCCTGCGATCAGCCGACGCTATTGAGTTTCTCACCACCTACACACCTACCACCTACAAGTCTTGCATCGAGACCATCCCGCACAAAGAAAAGTTTGTCTCGGACTTAGCCGGAGCCCTGGCAAGGTCGACAAACCAGTTCCTCGGCAAACCGGATTCTCGAAACGCCCTCGCCTATGCCGCAACGGTGTCGCTCAAGTACAGGCTTCCGCCCATAATTGCGATCAGTTACGACTCGGATATTCTCTTCGTGCAGCTGAGTATCGCTGCCCTCTGTACAGCCGAAGAGTTGCCTCCTATAGTCGTGACCTCTTCCGTCAACGCAGTAGCAGATATGGCCAATGCATCGGTCACGCCGGACGAAGTGGTCGAGCTAACCGCTAACATATGCAGCCGCTGTCTCTCGGTTCGTGACGAGATGCCGTTTTACGGTAGCGTCGACGGCTTCAATAAAGCGGTTTGGAACCCGGACAGCTTGCAGTCCGGTCTAAATGTTGTCGGCTTCACCTTGGCCGAGAAGACCCGCATCCATGTGGAGGGTATCATAGGAGTACGGGCTGTCCTTGACTTCTACGCGGACACCGACCATCACGGAGCTGACGGTACCAAGGCGGCCTACCTGCTCTTACACAGCGTCGCGAGTGGGATGCAGCAGCTCTACTTGTCGCACGATGACTCGTGCCGCCACGTGTTTCAAATTTGCAACGGTAGCGTACAGCAGAATAAGGAAGTCTGAGACATGTTTACTGCCCAACTCTTGATGACTCCCGAAAAGGACAAACGGCTGTGTAGCATATTCACAGCCGTAAGAGACGCCGTGTACCACGACTGCCGCACGAACCCCATCTTTGATGCCGAAGCCGCTGGACGACTCGGAGACCTCTTCGAAAAGCTGTCCCTGGAACTCGCCATCGACGCGAGCCGAACCACCATCTCGGTACCAAAACCCACGATTGTCGTGTGTTTCTTCGGTGTTCCTCGGAACTAATGGCACTGACGAGTACCACGTTGTGCTCGAACCACAACCGGTCACACGCGCTGCAGCTGGCTCCGAAGTTCCGGTTGCGAAACTCGCGTTGAAACCTGGCCTACGCACCGGGGGAAGTTGGCGCTAGCGTTGCCGAGGCGTGCAGCACCGTTGTCGGATTCCTGGAGGGCAAGACGACGCTGGCGTTGGGCCTCAACATCGCGCTCCCTCAACTCGGGGTCCGCGGCTCTTCGCTGACGTTTCGCCTGGGCTTCGGAAGCTTTCACGCTATAGAATCGGCACGTCCACGACGAGCCCTTTCCCGAGAGCGCTCATTCTGGATGAATTTTCATTATATTTCTTCAAAATTAAATCTGTCCATTACGTAAGACAATAAATGGCTCATACCCGCTTAAGCAATGACCCATACCCCGTGAACACGGCCTCCCTATTACGACGACAGAAGAGAAGTGAAATTCTAGGCTGGAATGATTAGCAGCAACGCAGCCATCTGTGAACGCGTGAGCAGTGGTACGAGCGCGTGCCGAGCACGTGATGCGTGCCTGTGCATCTCTGAGAGCAGCTGTTTTTTTTTTTTTGCGTTACATCGCCGGCGCAGGCTAGCGTATAAAAGCTTCGCTTGAAAAGCAGAAATAATTTTATGAGCCATCCTCCTGACCGATTGGAGTGAAATTTGTTGCATATGAGAGAGAAAGTTAAATTCTTGTGACTATAGCAAGCACAAGTTTGATTTACGTCATGGATTATTTCACAAGAATTGCGAGAAATTGAACGACGTTTACAAATTCGCATCTCTGCGCCAAAATCAGATATCGCGGTTCTGTAAGCTACACCCATTAGAGCATCTCAAGGGGACAAAAACTGATGTAATACACACTGCTCTCAATTACACCACTATGTCAGTAAGACTTTTGCATAACGCTCGCAAACATCGTAAGAAATTCACATATTTGAATTGATATATCAAAGTGGCGCGCTTTAGATGTACTCGTAGGTGCAGTTTTCAGAATTGGGATATTGTTTCTCATTGCTGAGTTAAGTTTCAACATTTTCAACAATTTTTATAAAAGATATCCATCCTTGGATGAAATGCCCTGGCGTTCCAGTTACTTTTCTGCGTTGATACATAAAGCAGCGTTTTTATAAAAAAAGCAGCGGAACCCATCTAGAAGTAGTGGCCGCCTCATCGAGTAATTATTATCAAGGGTTCAAATTGTGTTATCTGCCGTAGACAATCTTCTTAAATTTCAGGCAGCCCCCCCCCCCCCCCCCCCCAAAAAAAAAAAAAAAAAAAAAAAACACCCTGTATAGAGACAACAGAGTGCAAATTGTATGGGAGGGCCAGAAATCCAACGAAGTTGTGGAAATTCACCGCGGATTGAAGCAAAGATGTCCTATGTCTCCAATGTTGTCCACGCTTTATGTTAGGGTATAGAAAAACGACTGAAAAACAGTGAATCTGGTTTTGATCTATTTTTACATCCGTAATAGGAAAAAGATGCAACAGAAGCTCCCGGGGCTGATGTATGCGAATGACCTATAGGTCTATAGTAGATATTGTGAGGGATTTGCAGAGACTTACGAATAGAAAAGGCAATGCAGCGACGCATCTAGACCTTAAGTTTAGCACAGAGACATCGGGAATTATGATCTTTAATGAAGAGACGAGTAATTACGTGGTGTCAATTCAACAGCAAGTCATACCCATAGTCAGACAATATTGATACCTCTGCGTATGCAAAAACGAAGGAAATACTTAAGCACCCACCGAGATAATCTAAAAAATGAAAGGAGGTAAGCGGAATGCAGAAATAATGAAAGATGGAGCACTTTAGTGCTACAATAAAGACGGTGTGGTACGAGGAATTTGGAAAAGTAACTACGCGCGTGTTAACGTTCTCAAATGCAATTCGGTGTTTTAAATCAGAAATCTTGTCGGCGTTAGAGATTACCCAAAGGTCGTTGGGCCAACTAGCTTGGGGGGGGGGGGGGTAAAACCACAACTGAGGCACGGCAAGCTGACATGGGTTGGTCTTCTTTCGTAGTCTGAGAAGCGCAAGGTTGAATTAGTTTTAGTAGAAGACTAAGTATTGGTGAAAAAAAAAAACAGGGAACACACTGATTGATAGAACCGCAGTCATTGCAAGCGTAGGTTACGGTACAATACAGTGATAAAAGTTCTAAATACGAAAGATCGAGATCAGATAGGCAAAAGGCTAGATGGTGATAGATGCAGTAGAACCTAATTAAATGAAGCAGCCTAAAAGGGAATTTCTCGTCAAGCCTGTTTGAAAGGGGGGATTCCAATAATCATCGTCATCATCATCATCACCATCATTTAGCCTTTATGGCACGTTGCCACAGGCTGTGCTCCGTCATGCACAGAGTAGACATTTTGGTGCTGTCGGAAACGCGCAGTGCGAATCTGTGGCCGATTTGCCGGTGTCCGTAGAAGCGTAGGTGCGATAGCTGTTCCCGCGCGGCAACCAACGCTGACGGTTTTGCGTCGGTCTCGTCTCGTACAGCACCGAGGGTTACCATGCCTGTATCCTAAATGGCGGCGCTTAGCAGCGCCCAGCGTTACGAGACACGTGGTAGCTGCCAAAGGCGCGGGCCCTTGCACCCAGCAGAAATTGCCTAAACCTACGTGCTGCTCACGCCAACATGTTGCAGCTGCGTAATGCTAAAACACTATCCGAGGAATTCAACTTTAAACTTTCGCCATTCGGGACTGCGCTGCCAAACTTCACGTTAACATGCAAACGCAGGTCAATGTATGAACCAGCTCGACCATTGAAATTTTGTTCAGAACAAGGAACAGTTTCGATGTGTACATCCAGCCTCTCAGAACCGCAGTATGCCCTCACGTTAACTTAGAGATGTTCTACAATATGTTTCATCGCACTTTGATCAAACCGGCATTATTTGCAGTAGTCATAAAGAGTTCCATACAGGGTACATGTCCTTTATCCCAGTGTTCCGTTGAAGCAATAGCAAAAGAACACGCGGGACGGCAAGTCTCCAGACAGGTCGTAGTAAGGTCACCGTCCAAGGAATTCGAACAGCACCGAACTTCGTCTATTTGTGGCGCGCACACCCGTACCTGCAAGTTACAGTGTACTAGAAGAGTTGTAGTGCGCTCACAACGCGGCAGAGCTTGACGCACTTGGTGTCGCCGCCGACAGGCGGCGCGGTTCGCAGCGTCACCTGAAACTTTCCTACGCGTCGCGGTAAAACAGCTATGGCGTGTTGCTGTTTTCACCGTATAAATTTCACGACGTGCAGCACACGAAAGTTCTTTTGGTGCACCTTCGCAGTGTGCAGTGAAATAAATTACTATTGTTGCGGCTGATCTACAGAGGGTTGGTGATGTTTTGAGCCGGGGACACGGATGAACTAGCCTTGCTATGCATGCTGTTGCTATCTTGCTACGGTAGCAAGAGACACTCGAGTTTTTTCTGCAGCTGATCGATAAAATGGTCAGTGTGGTTTCCCCACAACTACCGTGCATCCGCGTTCCCAGCACCACCGCGCCGAATTTAACCACCACTTCGTTTGTTTTTTTTTTTTTTTTTTGTTTTGTTTTTTGCAGGTAAGGCGTGCAGCGCCTTAGACATTTTCACGTTGCTCCATCTATTCACGAAATTGAATACTTAGGTATCAAGCCCGTTTCACATGGTGCAAATTTGCAGTGCGTTTTTCGCAGCTGCGATTCCCGCAGATGAAAAATTCGCTATCCCATTTCACATGGATCTACGGCAGCTGCGTTTTTCGCATACTCGTTAAGCATTATGACTGGCGATAACGTATGAGCGAGCTGCCTCCTATTGGTCGTCTGTTTCCACCGCTACAGTCGCTACCAACGCATCTGCGTTTTTCGCAGAGAAGTTCAGCACGCCGAACATCGAAAAAACGCATGCACGATGGGTCCGGCGGCCTATTTTCCGCAGCTGCGAATTCGCACGTGCAAATTCGCAGACAAAATCGCACCATGTGAAACGGGCTTCACTGCTGCACAATTTAAGCTGGTTAGCTGGTTATTTATGTATTACATCTTTCGTAACGTTATTGCGACATGAAATCGAAAGGATGAAAATACAAGGTTACATTTATGCAATAACAATGTTTATTTACAACGAAATAAAGAATGATCCCGGAAGCGCCGGGAGCAGCCGGTGAAAACTCCGAATAGCTACTGTCTAGTGCGCTTCGGATTTTCTTCGCGGGTGCTTCGTCCCTTTCACACCTTTTCCTTTTGTTCCTGGGCTTCGGTGTCGTCTTCGTCAAGTACTGTGGTAAATTCGGAAGAATCGTGGAAACAGCGTTTTTTGATAGCAGTGGCAATTTCACGAGGAATGCACACCTCTTTGCACTCTATAAAGTGCACAAGACCCTAATTATGAATCGCGGTTCGAAGTGTAACTCACAGACCCGCAAGATTCCTCCAGTGTCTTATCTGCACGGTTGAGGTTCCTCTCCCATTCCTTTCGCCGTTCTTCATCACGTGGAACGCTGAGCAAAGACGCCTTTGGTGCATCTTTCACACGACTGTAGCCAGTTCTGCACTTGGGTGCAATGCAGTATTTTCGACGGCGGCTAGCCATTCTCACTCACTCAGAGTGCACATTGAGTAAAGCGTCAAGCACAGAGGATACTGCACAGAGGGACTTGCAGTCGAGAGCCGACAACGTCGATATTAAGTGGTTAGTTTTCAGAAAGGAAAGGTTGGCGCTATATTCTGCAGCCCTTGAGGGAGAACGGTCAACGTCGCGATCCAACAGAACGCACTCCATACCAAGCGAGGGAAGTTTTCAGGAGAAACTGGCGGCAGCGCCTCTGGCGGGCGCCGGAGCAGTCGACGCTGAGTGCGCCGCGGCGACGCGGCGCAGGGATACGGCAGTGAGCACACTGCCCCTATTCTAGTACACTGTACTGCAAGGGGAGCAAGGACCGGAAGCGCCAAGCCAGTGATGATGTACGAGCAGGCGCGTGGTAGTGCGCACGCATCGACGACACTGTTACTTATTATTGCGATAGCAATTATATGGACACTCAGAGGATTTCTGCCGTCGGCGTCGCCATCGCCGTGAAGTTCCGTATGACGTCAACGGTGATGAAATCGGCGCCGCGCACCGGACGCTGTATGTGCGAGTGAAAGGGCGCGAGGGACTCGCGCATTCACGGGGAGCGAACGCACGGCGGAGAGCAAACGCGCGTTCTGCGCCGTGCTCCCTCAAGGGATACAGAATTAAGCGTCTCTTTTCTCCTTGCAATCGCCGTATATATAGACCAAACGCGACTTCTTCCTTCGCGTGAAAGGCCGTGGGGGGACGGAAGGAAGGGAAGGAGGGAGGGAGGGAGGGAGGGGAGGTGACGTTTAGCTGTGGCACCAAATGGGTATTTATATAAAAACGTTGCGAGGCGAGAATGTGGTAAAGACTTCCGGCGCTGCTCGACGAGTGTCCTGTTTCTGATCTCGTCGAAAACCTCCGAGCCGCCCCAAGAGGCCCTGGCAACAGTCACCAAGGCCGCGCGCGTTCGGTGCGAACGCGGGCAAAATGGCAACGGTGTCAACAGTTCTGCGCGTTGCTGGTGCTGCTGCATGTCCAAGTTTATACAGCTGATAAAACTACCAATCCTTACTCCATATAACTCTCTACTAAGTTGCTATCGCAATTGATGCTTCGCCTTTCGGGTGAAACTGCGACATTTTTTTTTCTCTTCGTCAAAACTTCTCCATCGCCCACCGTGGTTGTTTAGTGTCTATGGTGTTGGGCTGCTGAGGACGAGGTAGTGGGATCGAATCCCGGCGCACGGCCCCCGCATTTCGACGGGGGCGAAATGCAGAAAGCACCCGTGTACTTAGATTTAGGTGCACGTTAAAGAACCCCAGTTGGCGCCATATTATTCCGGAGTCCCCCACTACGGCGTGCCTCATAATCAGATCGTGGTTTTGGCACATAAAACCCCACAATTTAAAACTTCTCTATCTACCCTTCACTTCCTGTAAAGGATCTGGTCGCATCAACATCTTCTCTGCTTTTTTTCCCCAGTACGCTATGGAGGCTTTTCTGTAGGGACCTCCGGGGGCGCCCACTCAATGCAATTTATTATGCCTCGAGGAGTATGAAAAGGACCCTAGTGAAGCTCCGTTGTTCTTTCTCGGCCACCGTCTCCTTCTCCGCTCGTATCTGCGTCACCAGCGCCTGCTTTAGCTTTTAGGAAGCTTTAGCTCCTATCATAGTTTCTCACTATATTACCTAGAGGGAAATGTGGCGCTGCTGCACTGTGGTATGCATGTGAATGCCGATATATTGTAACTTCGGATTGACATATTGACACATATTGTGGATGACGCGTCGCGTCATCCACACATATTGTGGATGACGCGACGCGTCATCCACAATATGCGTGGCTCAGCGAGTGTCCGCCAGGCGGCGACTACGGTAGATCTCGTTCCCAATATGAGCAGCGCTCTTGAAACGGCGTAGTGGAAGGTGCCGCCAAGTTTAGTATCTTTGTTCTTTGCTGACTTTGTGTACATTAGTCTACCTTGGGTGCATCGTGTACTCCCTTCAAGATGGTTGCCTTTCATTCCGATACAAATGCTAGAGACGCATTCAGGCTATCGGCTGTACCGTCTCCGCCGTCGTGTTATTCCGCTATTGACAGCGTGTGCACGGTGTGTGCGTGCGGAGGATTAGGGGGGTTCCAGTGGCGCGGTGTGAGTTTGGTTGTAAAAAATCACCGCCTCTTCCACTCCGTGAAGATGGTCCAACAGCGAAGCTGTGTTAGCGGGCCTGCCGCGTCCGGCCAGTTGCAATGGGAGCGAGTGTCCGAGCAGTAGTTGCATTCGCGGCCGCTTGGCTGGCCCGAACGGCGGTACTTGCTGGGCATCGAGGCACCCTAGGTACTTGCGGGGGATGAGACGCGTCGGCGTCCACGAGCGACGGCGTTCCTAGCGCGTTCCTCACGCTTTTAGGGACGAAGCACCTTAGGGCCGAGCCTTGTCCCTCGTAGTCCGTAGCTCTGGTTGGCATGTAGACTGCAATGTATGTATATGTATATATATATATATATATATATATATATATATATATATATGTATGTATGTATATCTATAGCATATGTATGCCAAGCTCCAGCTTCCGGCGTTTTTCTCTCTCGTCCGTAGCTAGGGGCGCTGCGGTGCACAAGGGCGTTCGTTCCCGACGCGCGCTCTCTTTCTCGTCCGTAGCTAGGGGCGCTGCATTGCACAAGGGCGTTCGTTGCCGACGCGCGCTCTCATTCTCTCTCGTCCGTAGCTGTGGTTTACCCGAATGATTCCCCAGTGCTTCGCCCACTCATCATCATTCACTTCATGGATATTCGGCGATTTTTCTTCTACGACGTTCCCAGACCAGAGTCCTTGACGAAAGCTCCCTATATATAACAAACGCTGACGCGAATACCTCTTACATCCCACTCCTCCGTTGACCTACATTTTTCGTACACCGCCATTGGTTGGCGCGGCTCACGCTCTCCCCCTCCAACACGAGTATTGGACGGCGCGACTTACGTCAACCACTCTCCCCGTTCTCTTTTATCAATTATATGGACACTCAAAAGCAGATTTCTGCCGTCGGCGTCGCCGTCGCCGTTGCCGTGAGGTTCCGTATGACGTCAATGGAGATGAAATCGTCGCCGCGCGCCGCCGAACGCTGTATGTGCGAGTGAAAGGGTGCGAGGGGCGCGCGCTTTCACGGGGAGTGAACGCACGGCGGAGAACAAACGCGCGTTCTGCGCCGTGCTCCCTTAAGGGCTGCAGAAGTAGGCGTCTCTTTCCTCCTTTACAATCACCAGATATGTAGAGCAAACGCGCCTTCTTCCGACGCGCGAGAGGCCGTGGGGGAGGGGGGGGGAAGGGAGGCGACGTTTAGCTGCGGCACCAAGTGCCTATTTATATCAGAGGCTCCGGAAACAGTCACCAACGCCGCACGCATTTTGAGCGAACGCGGGCAAAACGCCGACGGCGTCGACAACAGTTCTGCGCGTTGCCGGTGCTGCTGCATGTCCAAGTTTATACAGCTGATAAAGCTAATATCATTACTCCGTATAGCTCTCTACAAATTTGCTATCGCAATTGATGCTTCACCTTTCAGGTGAAACTGCGACAACTTTTTTCATCTGAACCCTCTCTCAGCATTCTCACAGGGTTGAGCTCTTTTCCCCCTTTTCTCCCGCTAGGTCACGTGGTTTTTAGCGAACCGACAATGGGCCTCTTCGATTATCCGTCTCTGACAGGTCCGGACTGTCCGAGAAGCTGCATACGCAACGCTAATTGGCTGAAAGCACTGCCTCGGGCAGTCCGGAACTGTCAGGGAGAGATAATCGAAGAGGACCTAATGACGGCACAGGGTCCACAGAAACAGTTTCGCTGTAGGAATGACGAATCGAAGTGAACGCTCCATCAATGCTACGCTCAATCGCCGCAGTGGCGGAGCCAGGTCTAACGTTGTGCCTTCCGCTGTTGGCATAAGCGTCGTGCGCATGCACATTATATAAGCACAGTGGCGTTCCTGTTAAGCTGCTGTATGCAGGCTCTAGTCCGAGCTGTAAATGTCAAGCTAGCGTTGTCTAATATTTAACGGGGCGCTGACTAAACTGACTATAACGCCGTCGGTTTGCCGTCGGTCTCGCCTGGTACACCACCGAAGGGTGGCACGCCTGCAGCGTTACAGGAAGCGCTTAACAACGCATAGCGCGCCAGCATTGCGAGACGCCTGGTAGATGCCAGGGGCGTGGTTCCTTGTACCCAGCAGGGGTTGCCTCAATCTACGGGCTGCGTCGCATCAACACTTCGCCCCTGCGTAGTGCTAGAACATTATCCGAGGAGTTTCGGATAATAGAGACTTTTAGTATTGCGGAAAATGCTTGCGTTAGCGTTAGCGTGTTACGCACGCTAAATCTTTGCGGAACGCTGTTCGATAGAGTTTTAGTATAGCGTAAGACAACGATGCGCCGCTAAGCGCAAAACCATCTAGCTGCGAGTAGTCAAAGCAGCAAACTGAGCAGCTCGACAACCAAACTAGCCGTGTTGATCCACGCCAAGCCTTGAAACGAGCCTGCATGTCAAGCGTTCGAGCCGAGGGTGCCACCATGTTTGCAACGCTAAAAACTTAGCGAGCGTTTAGCGTCTCCGCTATATTTCAGAAATAGCGGACGCACGCTATCCGCAAAACTGAAATAGCGTTCTGAGCATGCGCAGTCTGACCCCGCTATTTTATTGCGTTTAGCGTGGTGCCATTTCCGCAATACTAAAACTGTCTAATGTTCGCTAAAGTTCGAATAAAGTTTCGCTTTTCGGGCAAGTCCCTGCACCAGGGACTTGCAGATTTGAATTATTTCTGCGCTAGTGAACTACACAACGTTAACGCTGTTACGAACAGGAAGAATTGTATCGATGTGTACATCCAACCTTCCAGAACCGCAGTATGCCCTCAAGTGAGTTTAGAGATGTTCTACAATGTGTTTCATAATAATGTGGTTAAATTCCCATTATTTGCAGTAGCCATAAAGTGTTTCATACAGGGTATGTGTCCTTTATTCCAGTGTTCTGATAAAGCAATAACAAAAGAACATGTGGAACTCTAAGTCTCCAGATCGGCCATACTGAAGGACACCGTGCAAAGAATTCAAGTCGAAGTCTTAATGTAGCCGCGGTGTCAATGCAGTGGCCCAAATTAATCCGGAGTCCGATCATCCGATCATTTATTCCGATCATTTCGTGCCTTTGGCACATAAAACCTCACAACTTTGGTGATCGACTCTGGCGGTTCAGAGTGGGCATGTAAAATTAGTTTTCGGTCCCTTTAGGCCGACTGCAATGAATATTTACTTTGGCGAAATTTGTTACGAGCAGTATGTACCACTGAAACAATCTCGGCAAAGCTGCAGGGTTAGTAATTGTATTGTTTTCTTGTTAGCACCCTTTGAATAGCACCTGAGCGAACGACGCGTCTACCTGGTGGTACTTGCCGGGAAGCGTGAGAAGCAGTCAGGGATTTTTGAATGCTAACGCGTTCTACTCTTAAAGGCGAAGCTTAAGCGTTTCCCAATTTTTACTCGGCCCTCGCTTCACCTTGTTTTCGATGACAGCGGCTGGCCTATCGAGCTCCAAGAAGCTGTCCGCTGCTGGCGAAGCAATTGGTTCGTGAGCGGATGCCACCCTGTACACGCTGAATCCCAGCGGCTTGACAAGAGCCTGGAACAGCAGCGCGGCGGTGGCATTCGTGAATGCCTCGATGCTCGATGTTTCTGGGTGACGGGACAGTTGCACCACCTGCGAACGACACGGAATAGTGGCGTTTTTGCTCTATCTGCGAATGTCCCCCTGAGACCTGAAGAAATCCGAGGGACATGGACACCAAGACGAAGACGCAACATAGTGGGTTGTGCTCTGCCATGTCAACGCTGCATCTCGTACTTTCACTTCATGCCGTGGTATTCAAGACGAACTTCACGGCTACTTTTCGTCGTCCGTGAGGATGCAGCGTCCTACGTCAAACCAGTGTCAATTTTCTCGAAACATTACAGCAAGAATATGATTAAAGTGTGCACGTACTTAGCCTCTCATCACACATCTTGCAATCACCACAAGACTGGTCGTGTGGCGAATGCTCGCGCCCTGGCTTCTGGGAGGTGGTGGGACTCACTCTGGGCAGGTCAATGCGTGGCCCCTGTTGTTCGGCGTCACGTAAACTTTCGTGTCGAGAATGAGTACACTGCCGGTGCGGTTGTGGGCTTAATTGTAAGATGGTCGAGTCTTTCGAAAGAGAGGCCGTCCACGGCTGGCTCCGAGTCGTATGCGCTTTCGTGATTCGCGGATCTCGGGTAGGTGAGGGGCCAACACAGCACACTGCCATTCAGTTATTTTTTTAAATGCTCCGGTTGACCAGTCAGTGCCATGTTCTTGTTTGCTACGATAGTAATAGATGTGAAAGAAAAACGTGAAAGCCCGTAATATGAAGTCAAGCGCCGAAGAGAAGGCGACAGAAAAGAAAATAGGACAGTCATAACAGAACAGATGGTCCGGACACCGCATCGGTTGCTTTTTGTGGCGTAAACTGCGCTGCCATTCCTGATATGCGCTGTGCTGCGTTTGCAGTTGCTGTCCGGACTTCATACTGGAGACGAAATTGTTCATTTGACGGCACCATGTTGTAAGACGGCAACGATAAGCTTTAGGGCGAATGTAACCTGACTACAGCAGTGATAATAAAGCCATAATATAGCTGCTGTACTGGCTCATTTTATCAACGTAGCCTTAAAGCTACTTTTTTATATATAGAACAGCCCAAGTGTTTAGACACGAGGAGTCGAGTGTGCCGTAGAGAGCTTCCCACACAAATGACAAGAGGGAACTATATATACGGTAGCTTCAAGTATTCAAGTCTACGGTAGCTTCATGCATTGCGGTACATCTCACAATATGAATAGCCCATAGATTTGCATAAACTTCCTTCTTCTGGCTTCAATGGCCTCGTTGTTTTGTAAACTGATTGGTTTCAACAAACCGCTGCGCATTGCATGCAACCATTCGCAAATGAAATATATATTTGCTTAAAAACTTAGCGAGATAAAGCGTAATAACCCCACAAAAACGTATGAATCCACAAGCACGAAGTTTAGAAAAATCTATGAGCTAAATAAGCGTTAACGGACCCAGTCGGGTTCGACATACTCGTAGTAAAGCAGCTGCGTTGTTAGTTCGGTGCCCGTGGCGTCAGTTCTACGTTATTTGTGTCGTTTGGCTTTCCTGCGCAGCTGCCTTGGAACTTTCATTTTAGCTGAGCGATCACACCACGAAAGTTCCCTTCTTTAGCAAAGTTCGTGGAATGAGTAATTTGTAAGTCTCGACGCCGCCTTCCCGCCTCTGCCCACCGGCGTTTCAATTCCCACCGTCTTATAGCAATATTCTCCGAAAGGAGCCGGGAACGCCGTCAGCCCAACTCACGTCTTCTTCTTTATCATAGGCTACATGGAACTATAGAAAAGGGTATGGTACATTCTAACTAGGTAGAACCTTCTCTCCCCTCACTTCAGCTAGCGCGAGCGCGCGTTGCACGTCGCCGACGGTACACTTTAGCTTTTCTTGTACATGGACATGCTGTCCTGCTCAGTCATCTCCGCTGCCCGCATTCGCCCTCTATGGGACCTCCCTCCACATCCGCTTTGCGGTCTGTTGCTATCGCGTAATAAACGGATAATATCGTATCTAACTTCGCGTGTTCACTTATTTGCATACCTTAAAGCGGCGTTGCACTGTAGAGTATATTCATATGATGTACAAAGGAAGCCAACTTAGCATACGAGCTACGACAAGTGTACGGAAACTATACACAGCTACAACATAACTCCAGAATAGGGTTTGCCTGAGCTCGTTGGTTTCACATAGCACAAATGGTTTCCAGCAAAACGTACTGTCCTCGTCTCTTTCTGTCCGTGTCAGTACGTTCTGCTGGAAACCATTTGTGCTACAACATAACGCACAAGTTATGCGTTATTAAATAACGAAACGAAAGTTATACGCAATCGTCTGAAAATCGCCACGCCAGAGGCAGTAAATAGCGTTCACGAAGTGATTACGAATGAATGAATCAACTTTTATTTCCCTTTTTAAGAAAGGAGATGGGTCGGGGGGGGGGGGGGGGGTTAGAGGGAGGTCTGTGTGCTCCAATCTCAGCACCTTCTGTTGCCAGACGTCCGCCTACTAGTCGTGATAGGCCTCCGCTATCTCCTCAGCCCACCTCAGTGTTGGCTGGTTGAAGTGAATTCGTTCCATCTTGGTTTTCTTTTCTGTTCTGACGTTTTTGAAAAACCTTGAGAGAAAAGATTTACTTGCCTGAGATTCAACTCGGATGCCGCCAGGTCCCGTAACGGTAAAGTGGGAGCTTCGGTTGGTATCCACTGGAAGCCGGATGTACGTCGACACGTCCGCACTTGCCGGGTTGTACACGATGACTGTAAACTGCGAGTGACGCAGCAAGCCTTAACCAAACTCATTTGCATTATGTTGATGGCATGCTGCACGATAGATAATATTGCACTGTATTGATAGTATTTTTCCACATGAAGTTTCATTGACAGTAGGGGGCGCAGACTTCGCGACTGTGGATCAAGGTTCGCTTGCACTACAGGGTGCGGCACGTAATTGAGAACGTAGTCATCCTGCAATAACTACTTGAGAAATTGAGACATTTATTTGTTACTCTTGGGATCGCTTCAACGGGACTTGCACGTCATCTACCTAGTATTTGCACCAAGATGGCGGTCTTCAGTCCTAACAATGAAATGAAACGGCACGCTGTGTAAGTTGCGTTTGCCGCCAAGCGCAGTGATTCGGATATTTAGACGTTGCTTAATGGTGGCAGGTGGATTTGCCGCAGCCACAAAACATAATTCTAGTGTCATGCACACGAAGTTTCCTTTGAATGCCGTGGTCTTCGAGACAGGTATTTTCATTTTGGACCTCCGAGTCAATGCTACTGCATATGTTGAAGCGCTGTAATGATGGTAAAGGCTTGGAATGTCGCTCAGGAACGACCATACATTTTTCCAACAAGACTACGCCGGCACATATCGCTTCAATCAAGGAGGAGCAGTTGTATGAAAATATTCACCACCTCAAAAAATTTGGCCTCTTAACTCTCCTGAGTTGAATCCGATGGACTATATTATATGCTGAGGGCGTTGTTGAAAGGGAATACAGTTGTCTCACAACTTGGAAGACCTTTTAAAGGCAGCCATCGTGAACGCGATGACCCACGTTCATAAAGGGCACTTTATCAAGACCGGCGGAGTCGATCGAGTTGAGGATGCCATTGAAGCTAGCAGCGAAGTCAATAAATAAAATTTAGAAGCATCGTGTTGACCTTTGTCCCATTTGTCATCGACCTTTGTCATCAACCTTGATAAATAGTCTTTTAAAAGAGAAGTGAAGTTTTGCTTCACTAGCGTGTTTGTTCTCAATTACCTGCCGTATCCTGTATATGTTGAGGAAATACCTTTGTTGGTTAAAGCATGCTGACTTTCTGTCGACCGTTCCTTGCGCTGTGATGGGTGATTTTGCGGGCGCTTTGGCGGTAAGAATGCAAATGATGTTTATGATAAAGATTTAAATCGTGATATTGAGGAATGGACGAAGCGTGTATGCTTACCAGCAGTGCCAGTTCTGAATTGATTAGACGAAGAAATGCATTACACAAACCTTGAAGCAGAGATGCTAGAAGATTATATTCGCGTAAAGATCGGCGGTGTGCAGAAAGGAATGCATTCCGCTGGTACGTGGCCAAGATTTTTCATGTTCGGTATTTGTTAGCACTAGATAAGAAATGGCGAATGTTTTCTTGACTCTTTTGCTGTGTGCTGGAAACAAGCTTATTGCTCGCTCGACTTGTTTAAGGTTAGAATCTCAGGGAGCCGATCGGCACGGCGCGTATCGCGTTGCGAAGATCACGGAGGCTTGGGGCTGATGCGCAACTAGGTGTTGTAATGTGCTCGTTAAGTGCTAACTTTTCGCCGCTGCCTCTACCGCAGCCATTTAATGCGTCTACTGCTAACCAGGAGCCTCTTAGACTTCTCACGCCTCGAGATTTAAAGTGCCGTTCCATGTTTGAACTTATTCAGCTACAAAAATTTGAACGTTTGCAGGCGTATAGATTACTCTTTGGATCCTTAGCCGCGGGCTTGTAATGGCTCCAAGTTAGAAGTTATTTACATGCAGCCAAGTTATTACTAGGACACGCAAATACTGGGATATTATAATATGCGCAGACGCTGACGGTAGCTGTAGACAATCAAAGTAAGAATGAGTGCGTACATGAAAAATTGAACAAAAATAAAAAGTAATAATAAAGCAGTATACTGTGACAAAATAGTACAGCTAATAGATAGGAAAATGCAACAAAATCAAGTTGAATTTG
The DNA here is from genome assembly GCF_013339745.2 of Dermacentor silvarum. Lineage (NCBI taxonomy): Eukaryota > Metazoa > Arthropoda > Arachnida > Ixodida > Ixodidae > Dermacentor > Dermacentor silvarum. The sequence continues at coordinate 56,286,755 of NC_051163.1, forward strand.
TTTATGAAATTATTTTCTTTTTACCAGAAGTGACACGTTTGTTAGGTTAGGTTAGGTGAAACGTTAGGGGGGGGGGAGTTCTGGTGGTTGATAGAGTTATAAGCAACATGTATCAGTAAAAAAATTAACAATTCCAAATTAGTATGTCTCGTCACAGTTTTCCGAAAGAGCACGAAAAGGAGTGCATCTTGCGACATTTTCAGTGACCAAAAAAGAAAAAAAGAAATTAGATGCACTAATGTGTAGCTGTGGCACCAAGTGGCCCACTCCTTTTCATTACGTAACACCAGGTGCAGTGTTCATTAAAAAAAAAATATAGCGCTTGGCACCGGCACCTCAGACTCCTCCTCGCTGTGGAGGCAGTGGCTCTCGTTGAGATGGTGACAGAATCCGAACACTTGCGACCGCTCTTCACCACGAAGACTGCGCAGGGGTCCGGTGCTCATCGACAGAGTAGACATGGCTGAGCTGAGAACCTCCTGCGACCATTGAGTTACACCAAGAACAAATTCCACAGAAGCTGCAAGCTTCTTTTTTTAATTAAAGGGTAATTAACAGCGCACACAGACGGGCACCGAGCGAAGAAACAACATGACACAGCGCTATCCTTGTGTTTTTTTTTCTCTTTTACCAGAAACAGGGCAGGGCTTCTCAGGACCTATTTAATAAAGTTCTTTGTCTGTCTGTCTACCAGAAACTTTATGTTTCAGTGATTATTATGATTGAGTCTATGAAGTGGGTTAACTTGCTTTACCTTTTGCCTTTTAAGCTTTTGACGCACAGCGGAACATGCAAAGACGCCCGTGTGCTTGCGAATTGTAGTGTACGTTAAAGAACCCCGGCTAGTCAAAATTAATCCGGAATCCTCCGCTATACGGCGTGCCTCATAATCAGAACTGGTTTTGGCACGTAAAACCCCAGAAAGAAGCCGCACAGCGGGGCATACCATGGTTTGGCCTTTCAGGGCAACGTTATTGCGCCGTATAGCGGTTAAATACAGCGTGATCAAAATTAGGGTTCACGGATTTCTCATAAACTGAAATATAAAATTACAACTAAAACGTAAGTTATCCGGCCAGGGGATAATTTGCGCGGCCAGTATGTGACGAAAAGTCCGGGTCACACCAGGAGGCAACTTTCCGAGTATCCTGACGGTCTTGTATGTGTAATACGGACGAACTGAGATGAAAATTTTGCAGACGGATATCTCGCAACAAGGGCTTGCTAGAAGAGTTCTAGCAAATGGAGTTGTGTACGAATACGACTGCCTTTAGGTCGCAGTACATACACGCCCGCTTACTGCAGTCGCTAAAAAGTTCACTAATTGATTTAGGTTAATTAGGTGGCTGACAGTAACAAGTATCTCTCTCTGTGTCCCCCAGGCCCCGTAACATAGGTGTAAAAGTGGATTTCACGTACCGCTCGGTGCCTAATTTGAAGAAATGTGTAGAGCTTAATTTTGAATCAAATCAAAACGCACATCGGTTATAGGGGAGCCTGCATGGTAGAAGAATGCTCATAAGGGGATATTTTCAGCCAGATAACTGTGTCCCGATGCTACGAAGGCGACCCACAAGTTGCATAAACCGTGAACTACATACGTGGTTTCCATTATACACTTGCCTCGCATTTGGCGATGCCCCGAGATAGTATATCCGCATAGTCACTGGCAACACGGCTGACTGAAGTTCCCCTTGAAGTAAGCAGAAAAAAATGTCGGTGTCACTCAAGAAATAGAGCTTGAGGAGAACGTGAATAATAATAATAATAATAAAAAACGTGTTCCGAGAGATTTCTCCTGGACGGTTAAATTATATCTAGTGTCTTGGTCCGCGACAAGGCATTACGGTAGGCAGACACTCCGGTGTACTTCTCTCGACGTATCATTTTCAAGCACTTTGTAGTCAATAAAGCTAAGTGTGCTCTATTTTGACTTTTGTGTTTATATTTTATGCAAATGACTTCCAAATTATGAGTGAACGTAGAAACAACGGACATGTCATTGAACACATATGACCGTGATCTGTTGAAACTAAGTTACGCCAAAGATGTGGAAAGAAATAAGTCCCTTCCCCCCTTCATACACACGCAGAAGCAAACGGCATAAACGTTCTTATGGGCAATCGTGTCAAAATGTTTTCAAGCGCGCGAAGCTATGCACCCGCTTACGTGATGGCGTCGTGGTGTTGCATCACGGCTACTGCTTCCTCTGCAAGAATGTAAGAAAGCGAAACAATTTATCACTTCCGGAAACGGGAAAATGCTAAAGATAAAAGTAGCCCTTGGTAGTTTCACGTATAGATGGTAGAGACAGGCTACCGGTGCGCAGGACATTGCTAAACTTCTATAGTCCTGGTCATGTAACCATCGGTCATGTAACCAACGCCACGTCACAGGTGGTCAGCGTAGTGGTGGTGGGAACTGTCTTGTACTTCAGCACTTAATAAAAGTCGAGTGACGTATTCGCGAAGTTTTACTGACTACGTCCACATGTCGAAGTTTTATGTGATAAAGGGCATAGCGAAGGCGTAGCCCCTTAACTCGGAATAAAAAGTGAACGTGGAAGAATTTTTTTTTTTTGCGGCAGGCGTACTCACGCAGATCCCGCACCTTGTTGACCTGCTCTTGAGCACCAAGAACCGAAAGCTGCTTGCAGGCCTGCGTCGAAGTAATCGAAAAATAAAAACAAAACAAAACAGAAAGGGTGTGTAAGAGAAGCTTGTAAAGAGCAAACGTCAAGTTTCATGTTTTCATTGATTTGAGATAAAGAGAGAAGTAGATAGGTAGATAGATAGAGAGATGGGTAGGTAGATGGGTAGATAGCTAGCTAGCTAGCTAGGTAGAATCGGATAGATAGAATGGGATAGAAAAGGAAGTTTAATCAAAGGAGAGGCCTCTGGTTCGATGCCATACGCTGGGGCAGAGGTAAGGGGAAAGGGGAATTGAAATAATAGCGGAGAAAGAAATCAAGCGCGTGAAAAACAAGAGGAAAATTATGCAGAAACCACCTACAATACTTGCCAATGTAAGCGAATAGTCGAACGCTTCTAAAAAGCCGTTCGCTTTCATAAAAGAAATATTAGCTCGAAGGAGTACATTCTGTTGCAGCGATGACATTTAGGTAGCGTTTGCTGTTTCACTGCGTAATTTCGCAGATAACAGTCTTTAACCAGCACACCCATCGCTGTTGTATATGTGACTATAGTATATGAGCCGATTCGTCGTACGTCTGTTGTCTGCCATCCTCCACCTCTCGCCGCCAGATGACTCTCCTGCAGCCACTAGAGGTTCACACCAGTCATGCGCTTAGAGGATAATATATTCGTACTAACTCAGGCCATAGAGATTTCAAGAGCTCATAAGACATTTATGGATAGTATTTCTAGATATTACGGGAGCTTACGACAAGGTAGTAGGGAATTGCTATGGGATGATCTCAAGCACGTAGACATAGATGACTTCGTGGAGCAGCTGAGAGTGAGATATATAGAGACAATTGAGTACAAGCTGTATGGGAAGGTCGGAAATGTAATGGAGTTGTGAAATATAACCGAGGATTGAAGCAGGGACGTCCTCACTCTCCACCGTTGTTCACGCTCTATGTTAAGGGCATAGAAATATACCACTTGATAGCAGTGAATTAGCGTTTGATCTGTCTTACATACGTAATGGGCGAATGGTGCAACAGAAGGTGTCTGGGCTGACGTATGCGGACGATATAGCGCTACTAGGGGAAAAACGCAAGATATTTACAGAGACTTGATAATATAAGTGGCAATGCAGCGACAAATCCAGGCCTTCCGTTTAGCGTAGAGAAATCAAGAATTGTGATCTTTAATGAAGACACGAGTGATGACGTATTAATGCAACAGGAAATCATACCCATACGCAATATAAACATCTGGGTGTATACATAAACGAGGCGAAGACCTTCTCAAGCGTCCACCAAGATAATCGAAAAATGAAAGGGAAGCGGAATGCAGCAATAATGAATCCTAGAGAACTTTGGGGCTACAGTAAATACGAGGTGGTGCGAGAAATCTGGAAACGAGTAAGGATGCCAGCTCTTACGTTCGCAAATGCAATTCTGTGCTATAAATCAGAAATCCTGTCGGGGTTGGAAAATAACTAAAAGGTCTTGGGCCGACTGGTTTGGGAACCTACGGTAAAACCAGAAATGAACGAGTGCAAAGGTGACAATGGTTGGGCTTCTTTTGAAGTCGGAGATGTGCACAGCAAGGTTAGTTTGGAAGAAAGACCTAAGGAACATGGATGATATGAAATGGCCGGGTTAAGTGCACTAATATCTGTACTTCAAGAGCGTGGACACGGAATGGAGGATGCAGTCAAGAGAGTTGGCGACCAAGTACAGGGCAATTAAAAGTGTAAATAGATGAACAGGAGTGATAAAAATGAAAGTGAGAGAAACAGAGACTGGGTAAAGTGGATACAAAAGGTGAAAGAATGGAGGTTTAGACACACAGTAAGAAATAAACATGGAAGGAAATCCTGTGTGATAACGCTATTGCTATTTGAGGCCCTGGCTGGCTGCCTGAGGACGAGAATCATAGCGGAGAAAATATGCACGTGTGTTCTGCAAAAAAGAGCCTGGAAACGACTCGGCACATCTAAATGAAATGCCAAGATACTCACCCAGCGAGACACGCAGGAAATGTGCACCTTCCAGAAGCTTTGGGATTCAAGGAAGATGGAAGGATTCACTGGCCAGTAGTCGAGATAAGTAAGAGACAATTAGAGTATTGGTGGAAATAAAGCAGGGAAGAGATTGATAGAACCGGAGTCATTGCCAGCGTTGGTAACGATAGCGATATAGCGATAGAGGTTTTAATTACGAAAGTTAAGATCGACGTCAGATAGACAAAAGGCTCGATAGCGATAGATGTTGTTAAAAAAAAAAAACTTGGACGATGCTTAAGCTTCGGCTTTAAGAGTGGAACGCCATAGCATTCAATGATCCCTGACTGCTTCTCACGCTTACCGGCAAATGCAGCTTCACCATCATCATCACAATCATCAGCCTATTTTTATGTCTACTGCAGGACGAAGGCCTCTCCCTGCGATCTCCATTTACCCCTGTCTTGTGCTAGCTGATTCCAACTTACACCTGCAAGTTTCCTAATTTCATCAACCCACCTTGTTTTCTGCCGTCCTCGACTGCGCTTCCCTTCTCTTGGCACCCATTCTGTAACTCTAATGGTAATGTAACTGCAGCTTATGTAACCGTAATGTTTACCGAGAAACGCTGGCTGCGAACGAACGCTATGCATGAAGGAAAGCTTTCTGGTAATTTTTTTCTTTCCCTTGCACGGCGGGCGCCGCCTCTGCCGAGCCCTGTCTGGATGGTGTTTTTTTTAAGGAACCGAGCGTCGCTCGCCGGTCTGATTGGTAGAAACGGGGCCTTTTGGGCGGGCCGATCCCGGAGGTCGTGCAGAGCCACGCAAAAAAAAAAAAAAAAAAAACATTAAGTCATCTTAAAGTTTCTGTTATTGTTTCGCACTTTTAATTGTTATGTCGGAGAAGATTTAACGTAAAACGCATGCGCTAGCTGTCGGTGTTTAGTTTCATGACATTTGTTTGTGGGCTGTCATTCTCAAAATTCCGACCAATAATATAGCAAGGCGTTGCTTATACATATACCTAAATATACGGAAATTTTTTGCTCACTGACAGTGCCGCCGACGCCGACACCGGATTCTCTGCGACACGGGGCTGTCAACGCTATCGCGTTAAAACGTGATCAAATCAAGCAGGCTAGGCGACTGTCTCCGCCGCGTTTCGAAAGGGGATGCCAATAAACATCATCACCGGGCAGAGAGGGCGGCGAGAAAAGACGGAAGGCAGTCCTTCCCGAGTGCTCCACCATAGCATGTAGAGACCGAACCACGAGGAACAGATTTTCGACCGATTTTCGGCGTCGACGCTCAACCAGTTTCATCGATGGCTCTCAACCACAAGACCTGGAGAGGTATTCTGTAAGAGTCCACCAAGTGCCACCAATTGTCCATTTCGTCACATCCAATCAGCACTTCATCAGCCGGCGAAATGGACATGTCCACTTGGTGGACTCTTGCAGAATACCACCCCTGCACCTCGCGGACGGCAACAGCGGAAGCTTGAAAGGACTTAGAGAGGGCCTAGTTGGTGGATACATCTCATACCGGAAGCTTTGTCTGTATGTGGCCTCCACGCTCACTTACGCAGCGCTTCGTGTCCTCTAGGAGGCCATAGTTTGTGTTAGCTGTGCTAGGCTCCTTCTTCGACCGCCACTTCCACCGTGGGCGCTGGACCACCGAAGCATTGACACTGAGGCCACGTTTATAGTTCTGCTTGAATTCCTTGGATGGTGCCCATAACTACGGCTGGTATACAGACTTCCCGTTCCACATGCTCTTTTGTCATTGCTTGATCAGAACAGTGGTATATAAAGGACATATACCCTGTATGAAACTCTTTATGACTACTGCAAATCGTGCGAGTTGAAGCAAAGTGTGACGAAACATAGTGTAGAACACCTCTAAGTTAACGTGAGGGCATACTGCGGTTCTGTGAGGCTGGATATGCACACAGAAACAAGTACATTCGTTCTGAACAATTAACCTTAACGTCACGTGGTAGACTCATGCGTAAACAATTCTAATGTGTGAACTCACTGGTGGAGCGATTTGCCCGAAATGAGAAACTTCATTCGTTGAACTCCTCCAATACACCCTTCACCACATGATCTGGGAATGCAAAAAGAACCTGACTCGTGCTTAAACGATTCTCCTCTTGGAACTGCTTTTGCATGTTAGCATGAAGTTTGGCTGTGCAGTGCTTTGCCCGAAAAGCGAAATGTCACTTTGAACTTCTCGGATAGTGTTCTAGCATTACGCAGGTGCGACGCATTGGCGCGACGCAGCACGTAGATTAAAGCTCCTGCTGGGTACAAGGCACCGCGCTCCATGAAGTTACAAGGCGTCTCGCCACACTGACACGCTGTGCACTGCTAAGCGCCGCTAGTAACGTTGCAGGCGTGGCATTCCTCGGTGGTGTACAAGACGAGACCAACGGGAAACCGTCGGCGTTAGTGAGTTTAGTCAGTGCCCCGTTAACTTGAAACTTGAAACTTGAAATATTAGATGAGGCTAGGTTGACATTTACAGCTCGGACCACAGCACGCACACAGCAGCTCAACAGGACCTCCACGATGCGTACATAATGTGCGTGTACACAACGCTCATGCCAACAGCGGAAGGCAGGGCGCTGGCATGGCTCCGCCTCCGAGACGACTGAGCGTAGCGTTGACGGTGCGTTCACTTCGGTTGGTCATTTTTTTTTGCAGCCAAACTCGCACCGCGCCTCTGGAGACCCCGCTAATCCTCTGCACGTACACTTCGGGCATACACGGTCAATCGCGGAACAGCACGACGGCGGCGACAGTGAAGCCGATAGCCTGAATGCGGATCTAGCGTTTGTATTGGAATGAACGGAAACCACCACGAACGGAGTACACGTTGCACCCAAGGAGCCTAGTGTACAGAGAGACGGTAAGGAGCATAAAGATAAAGATTAAAGTTGGTGGTACTTTCCAATAGAGTCGTTTCAAAAGCGCTGTTCCTATTAAATGCGCAAAAAATTCTATGGTTACCGAACAAGAAAACTCTTCGTGGGTCCGTCCGTCCTTCACATAAGACGACCACTTTCAAGATAGAGCCAGCAGCAATGTTTTCGCCAGCTGCGTGAGAAGACGACGACGAACGCGCGAGCGAGCAGTGGCAGGATCGCGAGGGGCAGCATGGGAACGCTGACATGATCAGCGGCTTCCATGGAGGAAACAAACTTCCTTCATGGCGGCATCGGAGGCAGCTGTGGAAGACGACGATCACGAACGCGCCAGCAGTGGCAAGAGCGCGTCTCTGTGACCACGTGACGTGTGCAATCAGGCACGCACTAGGCACACCTTTAGTAAGCCAGAACTGTTGAGCAGCCGTGGCTTCGGGTGGGAACGTCGTCAGCACACCGGGCGCCGCCACCTGCAGTAGTTTGCTTGCCTCATCAGTTTACGTTGCACCGACTTCCACAGCAGTTCGTGTCGCTGCAGCACTGTCGCATTTACCGTAATGGCGCCAAGACGACCGCAGCCGCTGAGCAGTGCTAGGATTACCAGCAGTGTTGAGTGCGAGCACTCAACGCCACCTCCTTACTACGAAATACTTACGCATCATTCAGCAGACTCCTCGAGGAGATCCTACGTAAATTTTGGCCACGATATCGAGCGGAGTCTCCGCCTGGCGGACACTGGCTGCACCACGCATAGTGTAGATGGCGCGTCGCGTCGTCTGCTATACATGTTTATGCGCGTACGCGCGGCGTGGTTGTGGCGCCGTCGTAAATACTGGCATGCATTTTATTGCGATAGCAATTATATGGACACTCCAAAGCAGATTTCTGCCGTCGGCGTCGCCGTCGTCGTCGCCGTCGCCGTGAGGTTCCGTATGACGTCAATGGAGATGAAATCGTCGCCGCGCGATGATAAGTGGTTCTTGAGGGAAAGGGAAAGGTTGGCGCTATCTTCTGCAGCCCTTGAGGGAGCACGGCTCAGCGCCAGCGCCGCCGAACGCTGTATGTGCGAGTGAAAGGGCGCGAGGGACGCGCGCTTTCACGGGGAGTGAACGCACGGCGGAGAACAAACGCGCGTTCTGTGCCGTGCTTCCTTAAGGGCTGCAGAAGTAGGCGTCTCTTTCCTCCTTTACAATCACCATATATGTACAGCAAACGCACCTTCTTCTGACGCACGAAAGGCCGTGGGGGGGGGGGGGGAGGGGAGGGAAGGGAGGGGACGTTTAGCTGCGGCACCAAGTGCCTATTTATATCGGAGGCTCCGGCCATAGTCACCAACGCCGCACGCATTTTGTGCGAACGCGGGCAAAACGCCGACGGCGTCGACAACAGTTCTGCGTGTTGCCGGTGCTGCTGCATGTCCAAGGGTATACACCTGATAAAGCTACTATCATTACTCCGTATAGCTCTCTACAAATTTGCTATCGCTATTGATGCTTCGCCTTTCAGGTGAAACTGCAACAACTTTTTTTGACGATATAGAAAATTTGGCCTTGCGTTGTAGTCTTTGTGCCGTAATAAGACAAATGACAGCACGTATCGAGCTCGCGATTTGTGATAGTCTCGCCCTCCGTTCATTACAATCATTTCAATTTTATTGCCGCACTGTGTTTCAAGCAATTTAGCGTCGTTTTACACAATTGAAGTTGTCGCTGCGAGTTCCGAGTGCAGCACTTTAGCGATTCCTTGTTGCGATGTGTGGATCATTCCGCAATCTTTGTGATACTACGAAACACAAACGAGGCGGCGTGAAGATCGCTCAGTAGCAGACAAAAGTAACGTTAAGCACTCATATGATACATCGCCAGGTACACTTCATCTTACGCGTTCAAAAGCAAGACTGTCACTTAATGGATAGTCGAACATCCTTAGCTGTTCTCGAGGGTCCTTCTGTGTGTGGACAGCCCACTATACGCAAAAACAAATTTTGCCTCGTCATTTTTGGCACAGTGGTACTTTGATTCGCTGCTGTGACGCGGAAACAGAAATAGAGTATTACAAGAGGATCATGTGTAACATTCTAGTCGCTATACATAGGGCGTCATAGCACTTAGGTTTAATATTCTGCGTTCTTTAGTATGGCGTTGTTAGGTTGACTGAATGTAGCGGCCGTTATTTGCTGAAATAAATAAGATAACGTAATAACGAAATAAATAAATTAACGTAATTAGTTTGGCCGTTACAATTATTTAACCTTTTTCGCATCACTCTTATGATCGCAATCACGAAAGGACGGCTTTGCACTTAAGTGCTACGCTTTTACTTTTAGTGCGATAAAAAAAGGAGGGCTATCCTGCCACTGGCGCTATCAGTCAGTGATGTACCTTGTTTAAGTTAACTATATTGTAACTGACAGACAATCGAAAAATGAATAAAAGGCGGTAATGTATGCGCACAACCTGTTAAACTGAGTCACATTTACAATTCTCGCGGACAACTTTGTGTGGCAATCAAGGGGAAGCTACGGGGGCGGTCATTCTTCACATGTGTTTGTGACTTCATTTGTGCATGCAGAAGCGACGCCAAAGCGACCCGGGCCTGTGGGCGATGACGCATTTCCAGCGACAAGTTCAGAACCCTACCGCGGCTTGACTACAGAGTGAAGAACCGGCCGTTCCTGGTGTGACCCCTCTCGCGAAAACTTGGTCGAGGCTCGAAGAATAACATCGCAAAAGTTAGCCGATCCGAGATAAAGCTAGATGGGGACGCCAGCTTCGCTGTTTGCCGAGCCTTCGCACCACTTGTGTGAAGCTGCCCCATTTTTTTTTTTGTACTGTGGAGGTGTTTCAAAGAATCACGACGAAGCAGGGCGGCTTCGCTGCACCTTCTTCATTTCAGTTCGTATACGTCAGCGTCCATTGTCATTACATGGTCATGAAAAGTATGGCGATTCAGTTTTGTTTTACAGCGTAAGCTGTTATGGGCTCATTCCTATAGCCGTTTCGGGTCGCGATGATGCCGCAGCCGGCGGCTCCCGCCTCGTAACCGCTATCGCTGGAAACGCGAAAAAAATACCCGATAACCGCCGGGATCGCACCCGCGCCCGCTGCGCGGGAGCCAGATACTCTACCACTGAGCCACGCAGGGGGAGACGACTTGAGCCTCCGCCAGTATGGTGGCGCCATCTAGGTAAGATGCTTGCAAACGCGGCGTCCGCAGGCGCAGACGGCGATATGCGATTCAGACGAGGCACGCAATCAACGGGCTCCCGAGCTGCCGAGCCTCCGTCAGTGTGGTTGCGCCATCTAGTTAAGGTGCCTTGCAAACGCGGCGCACGAGGCGAACAGACTGCCGCGAAGACCCTGTTGTGCGTGGTGCCCAAATTGGAGCTACTCTTGAGCCGCTCCACCAGCTTACGCTGTGACTGTGCTGCATGTGCCGCGCAAGCCTGTGACTTCTTTTGTACAACACTAGAATCGCAACGTGGGAGAAAGAACGGCTGCTACGTACGGCCGCAACAAGAATGGTCGAAAATTGAGATGAAATACTCCCATTAGGGAAGCTATATGCAAGCACAGCGCTTGCATGTAGGCTCCCTAACTCCCATAATGCTTTACAGCGCACCTGGAGGAATCCGTTGGCGTAACGCGTCATCATCTTGAGGCCAGGTCTAGTCGTGTAGAAGCCAGTCCACGTGTGTTTTGGTCGGTCCGTGTACGGCAGGAGGTCGTCTTCGAAACGTGGCCACGAGCGCGACTTGTCGGAGTGGAGGGCCTTCATCGAGAGAAATGACGGTGCGGGTTTCAAAGAACGCTATGAATTGTTGGCATATTTGGTACAGGTTCATCTTTGGAAAAATGGCACAGTACATACGGCATCTCTCCAGATATCGTCTGCTCTTATTTGCCATTTTTCTTTCATGTCATTTCTACCGAGATGAATTCAAAGGATAGTTTTTTCCTGTGGTGAAGAAAAATAAGCGGCTTTGGCTAATATTGTTAGCTTAAACTGCAATTTACAATGTTAGTGGGATCGGGAAGGAATGTTTTAAATCGAGAACGTCGTTAAACCAGAAACACTGAAAACTTAAGAGCAAAAATGTCCTGTTTTTTTTTTTTTTTTTTTTTTTTTTTTACTCTGAACAAGTTATCTTCAATAGCGAGCGCTTCTACCGCGTCTTGAGTTCCTTCATAGAAGCGGCAAACGTTAGGTCAATGTGTTCTTCGCCTCAGTTGAAACCAAGCGTAACCACAGTTCACTCTTAATTTTCCCCCCAAACTTCCTTGCTTTGGCATTTTCTAAAAATTAGGTACTGCTGCCACTCTGGTTTAAGAATGAACACATAGACAACGCTGCCTCTGAGTTTAAGACAGTGCCATGAGACACAGAGCGCTTTATACGAGTATTTGTAACACCGATATCGTAACCATATTGCTTGTTTCAAGGCATCGCGTCTCCTTAATTTTTACCGCCGCCTATACACAGCGACACGCACGCCTTGTGGTGCGAGCGGGGCTCGTACCTCCAGGAAGCAGGCGGGCGTCGAGTACATGACGTTGACGGGCTTGAGCTCGTTTCCCCGGAACAACCACCGCATAAGGTTCATCGGCCAGCGCCCCACACGGTTCGCGCGGCTCAGCAGGGTGTCCGCGTCCCGATAGTGCTCGACCGCGTTGGTCCAGGTCAGGTCGTCGCCCATCATGAGGGGAACCGTTTTACCGCCGTACTCTTTCTCCTGCGTAAATTGAACGTCGTGTTCCGTACAGAGGTCGCCCCAGCCAATCGTGCACCGAGATTTAAAGGTAGACGGATCGTCATACGCGAATAAGGCCGAGTGAACGTTGTTCGGACTCCAGCTGACATGCCGCCGGTCTCTGGTTTGTTGCCCGACATCTAATGAGTTAATTAAAATCTTTTTAATTGTTGTTCTAATCATCACTATGTCCGTTAGGGACATACTGACGAGGACATACGGAAATAAGCATGCGGCGTGTGTTTATTTGTTTATATGTTCCGGTGGAGAGAAAAAGCTCAACAAGGCTGATTCTTGGGCTAGTTGGTACGGTTTCCTCATATTGGCTAAGCCTATAGCGCAAGAACAAGGGTATTGACGTGCGCATGCGTAGACTCGTAGAGTGTGATCTATCTTTTGTTTTTGGTATCCTTCATACCTACTTCGCAATATATTTGCCTCTGTGTTTCAATAAACGTCAGTTGAAAGTTAACGCTGTCCTGTGTCTCTGTGACGTCCCTGTCTTTTTTTGAATTGCGCTATAGGCTTAGCCAATATGAGGAGAGAAGAGAGAAAAAGCCCCCGAAATATATTAAAAAAAGAATTACATGTCATCGCGCATGTGAGAACGTGCTTATGCACATGGAATAGCAGTGCTATCGAACAGTCTCTCAGGGAAAGCAAGCCGCTCATCAGGTTCATTGCTCAGGATAGCAAATTTTTTAATGATGACACAGTAATCATGAACAGCTCGCGGTCCCACAGAGACTGCTTGATGGCGCATGGTCGCGTATTTTTTTAATGTTTCGTGGGCTTTCTCTCTTCGCCGGAAAAGAATAAACACGCGATGTGCACCTTGCCGGACACATATCATTTTCACGTCTGTTACGATTATCTACCACTCCCTAATTGACACATTGACGATTGGAACAATTAAAGTTAGATAATTGCATCTAAATAACTAATTAGATGTCAGGAAATAACAAATGACTAGCATTTTCTGAACGGAATTCCGACAAAATGTGTTTGGCCTCATTCGCGCAAAACGATCCGTACTTTTTAAAATCTCGGGGTATGATAGCCGGGACAGCCTGTATATAAGGAAAGTCGCCACAGCATTATCAAATATGTTTAGGATCGGAAGCATTGTTTATAAAAGTTCTATGCGAGAAGAGGTTCCTTGTGCGAGGTTCTACCGGGACAGTGCATTTGATTCAACGCTTCGTTTACTAGGTGTGCGAAGCATTTGAGAACGTACTGTACACACTCGAGTAATAGCCACACTTGTGTAAAAGCCACACCCTCAACTTCGCAACACATAATTCCTAGGAAAAGAGAGAGAGAGAAAAGGTCGACGCAGCTTGTCTCCTATTTGATTGCGAGCGTGAGGAGTATGGAGTTTTCGAACACTGTGGCGAAAAGCTTTAAGGTAACATGCGTATGTAATGTCATGGATGGCATGGGAGACAAATGTGTCTATGAATGTGTTGCCTAACCGAGCCTGGGCAGGGGTGACAATGAGAGTGCTGAGGAATAGATGGACACCAGCTGCGTAATATCCATCTGTGAACAAATAAGTGCGTTAGGAAAACAACCACGTTCACTATTTTAGGAACAAAAAATCATGGCGATTACCCACGGCCAGGAATTTCGAACCGAAATTGGACACCCGTGCAGGAGCTGTGCCTCCTCAAGATCATCAAAAAGAAGCGTGGCTTTTACGTGCGTATATACGGTAATTACGACTACGGGACAGCAATTACATTTCAGAGAAGATTAGCTATAGTATATTAGTTCCGAAATTTTTGTGTTTTTATTTATCAACGTTTTCGATGTTTGTTAAAATAGAAACAACTTCAGCCTGAATAAATGACTGAATACGGCTTCAAAAAAGCTGTAAAAAGCTTCGAAAAAAAGTACTTCCACTTTAGCGGCTTTTGTATACCGCACATTAACGCGAAAGCGTTAAGGGCCCGGTGTCGGAAAAAAATCCGGTGTCGGTATCCGGAGTCGGCGTCTAGTGAGCGAAACTTTCCGTATATATATTTAGGTGTATATATATAAGCCAGGCCTTGCTGTATGATATGCGGCATATGCGGGTTATATTGGCACACCATTCTATCACTAAAGTTGCTCATACCTTGTCTTACATTCTTGGGAAAGCTATTCGTCGAAATTTTGAGAATGACAGCCCACAAACTAATGTCGTGAAACAAAACACCCACATGGCATGATTTTTAGTTTACATCTTCTCAGACTGAATTAATAAAGTGCGAAACAACGGAAACCTAAAATAATGTAATTTTTTTGGCATGGCTGTGCACAATCTCCGCGATCGGCCCACGGAAGAGGCCTCGTTTCTACCAGAAAGCTCGCCTAGCGCTCGCATAGCGTTCGCCGTCAGCGTTTCCCGGTAAACATTGCGGTTACTTAAGCTGCAGCTGCCGTGAAGCGAAGCGTGAGAAGCAGTCAGGGATCTTTGATTGCTATCGCGTTCCACTCTCAAAGGCGAGGCTTACGCGTCCTACAAAATTTTTAGCTCTGTGCGTATGCTTGTTCGTCTTCCTCTCAGTGACGCCACACCCATACATAGCAGCGTAGCCGTTTAATTAGAATTTTATAGACTTCTTTAGGTGATGCAGCATTTTAAAAAATCGCCTATGGTAGATAGCACAATTACAGTCTTTGAGCTGCGCGAGAAATTGTAGTGCATACTCAACTAATTAACAAACATTATCTGAATATCTTTTCATTAATTAGGTTGTGGCGCATATTGCAATTCAAGAATTGTAGCCGGTGAGTTCTCAAGGCGTATCCACTTAGCACGGATTCTCAGGAGAACTCCAGCTTGAGGATATTTTTTTTCGAACGTTGCGAAGAAATACACTGGCGTTCCAGTTACTTGACTGATTCAATGAATAAGATGGCGTTTGGTTAAAAAAGTAAGTAGAAGAACAGTGCATGTTTACCCCAAGTTTCACGGCGCGCATCTTGAAACCAGTATATCCTCAAAATTTTCGTTGTAAGTCGATATACCTTGCAGACTCACCGGCTATATTTCGTTACCTGAAATATGCGCCGTACAGTAATTAGAATAAAAGTTATTCAGTAAAATTGTTGTTAATTAGTTGATCACGAATTTTGATGTGTCGTGGAAGTAACCGGTGCGATTTGTCGAATTCGCCATGAGTGAAGTAAACCACCACGACAAAAAAAAAGCATCCCTTGGCTGTCCTGGTCGTACTTCACTTTGTTTCGCGTTTATTACAGCGTCGTAAAAAAACAAAAAAAAAAAAAAAAAAAAACACTTTCTGACAGAAAGTGTTCTCTCAGTGCCACTGAGAGAAAGCTCAGTGGCAAGGCCTTCTTTATCTTACAGGTGACCATGGATGAACGGAAAGAAAATGAGGGAAGGATCATGGTGGAATATAACTGGAGCCAGAACAAGTCGGCCCAACACGTCATCGTGTCACGGTACGTTTTAGCGTCTTCCGCCACCGCGCTCAGCGCACGCTCTTCCGTAAGGACAACGGGTGCGGGAGGAAGGTGTGGCTGTCGCACTCCTACGTTACAACGAAGACGATAAATGCATACGCTGCAATAAACGACCGAAGTTGCCCAAAAAAATATCGGGAAGAAAATGGGCCCGGAGGGCACTGTAAACAATTTACGCCCTCAAAAGGGGAAAAAAGGTAATCAAGTGAACAAAATCGGACATTCTAAATCACTTTGGGTCGCTTTTGGTTCCACCACATATGCCCTGCGTAACCTCACTTTTATATCGAATCAGGACAGGATCTGCTAGTACACTGGCCTGGTTATTTAAGACGGGGCGATTCAATTCTCCTAACTGTACGGCATGCGACGAGACAGGAGATATTGAACACTTTCTGTGGTCGTGCCACAAATTCAAAGATGAAAGAGACGCTCTCCTGGAGAATCTGCAAAAAAGGACCTTCCGCATGCGTGCCTGAAAGACCTTGTATTTCCCGAGGGATCAGTTATAGCCCGCAAGGAAACTTCACGTCTCCTTATGGAATTCTTAAGAGAGACTGGTTTGATGGACATATGGTGAAACCCTTGAGCGATATTCTAAGAGACGCTCGGGCGGAGCAATTGCCGGCCTTGATCGCCAGGCTAAACCCGCCTGTTGCTACAATTCACCACCACCACCATAGGGGAAAAAGGGCGTAAATCTATAACTCGTACCCTTACACCCAAAAAGGGTGTAAAGATGCGAGTTGCAAACAGATTTACACCTTTCTCACTTTTAAGGGTGAAAATGATTTTACGATGTGGTTGGCAAAGCCCCCGAAAAGGTGCGCGCTGATTAAAATCTACCGCGAACCAAGCACACTGTGCGGAGTCCGCCTGGCGGCAGGGTCACGTGGTAGACCGACTTTTTGTCGCTCTAGAAAAGGCGAAGGGGATCGTTTCACGGGGAGTTGACTAGCGAATGCTGGCTCCGCGACGTAGTGCTTCCTCCTACCATATTTACTCGGAAATAGGTCGAAAGCAAATATGGGTCGACCCCTATAATATTGAAGTCGCCGAGAAAAAAAAATCGAATATAGGTCAACCCGTATCGTTTTAGGAAAACGAAATAATTTGAGCATGAGGAACCTTTAGTTACCGTAAGCTCGGCTATCTCAATATCGCTAGTCGATGCCCCAAGCTGCGTTCACGTCTGAACGGCCAGAGAAGTCGTTCTCGACGGATGCCTCGCAGGCGTCCTCGGCGCTTCAAACGACGTCGTAGTCGGTGCCCTCGAGTGCATTGGATTAGCAGCATTTCTATATTAAAGCCAGCCTGGATAATCTGCTAACCGCCTTTACAGCGGACGTAACGCAGGAACTCCGTTGGCCTGGTACTCTTGCTAGATTTGTTCACAAATATAGCCCAAGATTCTTTGGTCGCGAATATGGGTTGATAGCTCATTTTTAGGGGTGTGCGAATACTCAAAACTTTCAAATAACGAATCGAATAGGGTCGTATTTGATTTGGCCTTCGAATCGAATAATCACTATTCGTTAATGCGAATATGTTTCGAATACGTTTCGAATATTTCGAATGTCAACTGCGCCCA
This sequence comes from Dermacentor silvarum, assembly GCF_013339745.2. Taxonomy (NCBI): domain Eukaryota; kingdom Metazoa; phylum Arthropoda; class Arachnida; order Ixodida; family Ixodidae; genus Dermacentor; species Dermacentor silvarum. The sequence continues at coordinate 56,304,133 of NC_051163.1, forward strand.
CCCAAATAAGCATAAAATTTGAGCAGGAGTACGGTAAATTTTCACCCCCGCGGGTATAGTATAGACATAAAGCATGACAACTTACGTAGTGGAGCGGGCCACGTCACGTAAGTACTTGACGTCACGTAAGTACGTCACGTAAGTACTTCACGTACTTCACGTCACGTAAGTACTTCGCGTCACGTAAGTACTTCACGTCAAGTACTTCACGTCACGTAAGTACTTGACGTCCCTTGACCGGATGTACAGCGATAATTCGCGCTCTCTGAAGAGTCCTGTGCATGCGAAAAGACTGCTTGTTTGCTCCTGATAATTAATTTCTGCTTTTAATAAGCAACGCTTCATAATCTGCTAATCACAGAAAAGTGCTAATCTTAAGAGTAATGGGATGTGAACATCGTTTTATACGCGTCTATTTATTATTCGAAAAAAAATCGAAAAGTATTTCCCGTATTCAATTCGTTTCGGTTCGCTTTTGGCACTATTCGGTTCGTATTCGATTCGGTCTCACAGTTCACTATTCGTATACCACTACTACTCATTTTGAGTAACATTACCGAAAAAAAAGTTGACCTATATTCGCATAAATACGGCAGTTCCCTTCCTTCCTGCATGCAGATCACAGTTAGCCGTTTGAAACCATGAGCTCCTTTGTTGTATCGAAAACAAGGAATTTGGCCGCGTTCAAGAAGTTGGCGATCACCAAATCACCATGGCTGGCACCTAAGGCCATTATAGATCTGCATGTGTTTTAATCTCCGGACTCAGACTGTAAGCTGCTACTTTGGATTAAATGTGCTGGGTGGATGGTGGAAGGGTTCATGTAGACGATCTTGAGTGCCTAGACAGATAGAGTGATAACGTTATTGTCTATGACGGCCCACGGCTGTGTTCTCAAATACCTCGCCCACCCCACACACATGCCGATGACGCCGAAGAAAGAGAACTGAAGAAAACCGACGGAGCAAGACTTACCAGATGCTGTGCGTGTTTCAGCAGGGCGTTATGTGCCAAGTACCGGTAATTCTGAAACTTGAGACCAAGGCAAGCATTGGTACACTTTCGGACACGCGTAGAGCAAGTACAGAGGTCAACACACTTGTCTAGAACACACTCCTGAGGGCCAAAGCAACCACCAAAGGTTAAGCCGACCACCAGGTCGAGAGAAATCAATGGAAACATTAATCACGAAACCTCATAAACAGGCGATATTGTGCTACATCTCATCTTCAGATGTCGCCATCGCAGTCCTGAGAACGTGGTTTGGGCATTCTAGAGACGAGTGTTGACTTCTGTACGCAGTTCGGCTAAATAAGTGGACGCTCTTTCACATATTTTTTTTCCCAGCTGCGCAATCACTCGCACCTGCACTCCTGTCCATTCGTACTCGTGCTCTAATACTAACTTTCCACGTCCACGCACGCTCACTGGCACTTACGTTCGTACTGTGTTTGCTAAATAACGAAAGCCTTTTCTGAGGCATCGAGCCAAATTTTGCTGCTTGATTTATCTGTATGTTTATATGATATTGGAAACGTTATCAACAAATCGTGAGCCTCTCCACAAGGTAAAATTAAAAACGTAACGACTACGCGAGACTAAGTGGGCTCCTTTCAGCAATTATGCAGTCCGCTGCCACACACAAAGCAGCCGCTCGCAAGAAGTCAGCCAAAAACTTTATTCAGGTCCTGAGGACCTGAATAAAGTAATTCCTTCCTTATATTTCTTATTTTGTGCGAGCCACATGCGTATAATGCATAGGGAAACTCCGGATAGTTTCGTTTTTTTTTTCGGACAAACAAAGAATTCCTTCGATTAATGCTAATCGTCTTGTGATTATCGAGCACGAGACGTGCGGCCTCGTTCCGTGTAGCTGTTAGCTATATCTGTGTCATGATGAAGAACGGCCTGCGTGATGCTCGTCATGGGTATACGATGTTCTGGAGAGGCGTACGCACAGAGAAGTATGACAGATACGTAACTACATAGATGGCTTCTACTGCGGTCGATCCTCGATACAACGAACACAGATATATGATATTGTCGTCATAACAAAGTAAATAAAACTTGTCTCACTCTTACGGTGTAACATAGTGGGTGTTTCACTTTACTTGGGCCAAACATTAAACATATGCAAATGCTACTTAGCAGGAGAGAATCAATGTAACGCTGTTTGCCGTTGCTTGGAGATACTGAGATTATCTTTTGCATTCCGCCTAATTAAATAATCAGTCCTAATTAAATAATGAGCTCCTCAATTATTATTATTAGATGAAAAGTATCAATGTTAAAATTGTAGAGCAACATGAAAAACTCACGATACAGCTTTCTGTTGCTCAATACACGCTACATAAAAGTGTTCTCCCGAACGTGAAAGAAGCCCGCGAATAAACGCAAAATTGCCGCGCGACTGGCGGCTCCAGGCACTTTGCGTGCATTTGCGGACATCTTTCATCGCATATATATAGGGTGTTTTACTTAACTTTAGCCAAACATTAAAAATATGCACATGCTACTTAGCTGGACAGAACCAGGGTAATGTTTTTTGCTGTCGCTTGGAGATGCTCAGATTATTTTAACACGAAAGTGTTTTATGCCGGGGTCCACCAAGACTTCACTGACGTATTTCCGTCACGGAAATACGTCAGTGAAGTCTTCACGTCAGTGAAGACGTATTTCCGTGACGTATTTCCGTCACGGAAATACGTCAGCTTACAATGTACGCGAACATAATACAAAGAAAGAAACCAGGAGAAAAAGTTCCACAAACATGCAAAATATGGAAATCGAACCCACGACCTCTCGGTCCGCGACGATAGATCGCCGAGCGTTTAACCCATTGCGCCACAAACGCATTTGCAGAGAGCTACACAGACGCGCCTTATATATCTAACACTCCTCCGTGTACCCGCGCTCTTGCTCGGGGCGGTGCCGCCGCCTACGAGCAGAAAAGAGAAGTACTGCATTATGACACTAACGCGCACCGACAGTGAACGCTTCGGTGGTCTCAGCACTACGACGCCTCGATGCCAGCATTCGAAGGGACGCTGGCATCAAGAAGCACTACCAACGCCAGGTGGCGTTCACCGTACTCAGCACAGCGGAGCGTGGCCTCCGCAATTAGCTCTGAAAATGTTTCTGAAGTTGATCGCGGAGGCTGCAATTACGACGCGCTGTACGCGCTGATTTGACTCGGTGACGATTCAGTTACGTGCTTTGTCTTGCGCGTTGTATTAGTGTGTCAGTTACGTGCTTCGTCTTTCGCGTTGTGCTAGCGTGTGCAGCGTAGTGCAGCTTCCATATGCACGACGGTTGCTCATGGTCATCGACGTTGGTAGTCGTGATGGAGGAGACGTGCCACCAGGCGTCAGCGTGGGTGCATCAACGCCTAAGGGCGCTTTAGCCACAAAACACCAATAGACATTATATATCAATGTGCAATAAACATTACACTACTTCTGTGAAGACACGTTTCACTTTCGTGTTCTATACCGATTCCTATATAAGAGGGATCAACCACATTTTTTTGCATTACTGCTAATTACATAATTATAGTGTTTAGAAAAGGGTGCTTAGAAAAGGGTGTTTAGAAAAGGGTGTTTAGAAAAGGGTGTTTAGAAAAAACCATGGCACAAAAGGAGGTGGCGTGTGTGTTCTTTTTAAAAAATCATTAGGTGTGCTTAGAATGCCGGACGTACCAAATGTTGAATGCATATTTTGCAAGGTTTACTGTGGCAATATTAAATATGTGTTGGGGACCATGTACAGGCCCCCTTCATCTCCAGTAGTTCACATGGAGGACCTAAAGAGCTATGTGCTCTCACATATAAAGGCACGTGATTGGATGATTTTGACGGGTGACTTCAATCGACGCAACATTAACTGGATGAATATGTCTCATGGTCATGGTAATGCTGCAGCTTCTGAAATGATAAATTTTGCATTTGAGTTCGATTTATCCCTATAAGTTGACATTTATACTGGAGTGCAAGGAAGTTCTGATTCAGTTCTTGACCTATTTTTTGTTAGTGGCAACATAAGCAAGAATAGGCATGGGAGCAGTGGCGTAGCCAGAAATTTTGTTCGGGGGAGGGGCTCAGGTTGCAGCGCGGCCTCCTCCTTATGGAATTTGTCGAGGGATCAAATGCATGAATAATAACTGCATTGCCACTGCCATTGTATATTAGATGCTGCAAACGAATTGTTGAACGCTACGCACTGTCAAGTAAGAAATATATTTTTTCATAAAAGAATATATTCGTATGCCCCAAAAATTGTGCCAGAAATAACTGACATCAATGCTTCCGCGTTTATTTGTCTATTTAATAAGTAAAGAAAGTATCACACGAACTTTAGAACTACATCACTTCGAAACCAGCAAACCCCCCCTCGCGTGTGCGTGTGCTTGTGAAGAAATTAAGGAAAACGTAAAGTAAGCTCAGTCATAGCCTCCTATATATTCTATGCCTGCCGGATTATCAGCGATACCATTTATAGCGGCCATCGTCGGGACTATGGCGGTGGCGCCACTTACGTAGGGTTGTCGCGTGCGAGCTTTTTACGTTTTTGGTGCTCATAGATGACAAAAGTACGTAAAAGTGAATAAAAATTGTGTAGATACATATATATCTTAGTGTTGTAATAATATAACAATAAAAAGCGGTCGTCGTCAAAACTTGTTATGGGGGCGCCACTTACGTATGGGTCTAAGGTGCGCTTTTTGAAAGTTTTTGAAAGTAAACTTCGCATTTTCGACGATATCGCTGCAAGGAAAAACTTAGAGAAAGCAGCGAAACATTCACAGCGACGTTTCCCATTCTGCGGCTTCCAAAAAAAGAAATTGTCTGCTACCACCGCAACCGCCGATTCTAACCTTTATTATGAGAAGAGTGTGAACAACTTTCGTCGTCCACTACTGCTATCCATTGCTGCTATCATGGAGGTAAATTCCTTCCTCCATGGCTGCTATCATGTGGCAGTTGGGACATCCCCATGACGAGGTTTGCCGCTCCTTTCAATATGCTGACTCTTACCCTACGTAGGTGGCGCCGCCATAGACGACGGTCTTTTCGGGCTAATCCGGCAAGCATAGACCGACCGAAAGGCAGCAACGAATATACGACGGTCGACGGAGGCACCGACATTTAGAAAGGCCCAACGAGATTTTCGCCGGCAAGCATAGACCGACCGAAAGGCAGCAACGAATATACGACGGTCGACGGAGGCACCGACATTTAGAAAGGCCCAACGAGATTTTCGCCGGGAGAATACGAGCGACGAGGGCGAACTGAGTAAGGACCATACATTCTTGCAGTAGGCCAGAGTTGCCAGACGTTCGCGTGGGAAACGCCCAGAATTAGTGTAGGCGTAGTTAAAGAGATGTTTAGTGTGTATTTTAGTGTCATGAGTAAGACGCCGGAGGCGAAATAAAAGAAGACGAGGACGATGTGATCGGAGCGTTCGGAACGGCGCGAGGCGCGTGAGGCGCGTGAACCGAGCCATAATCGAGGCATGTCATGAGTAAGACGCCGGAGGCGAAATAAAAGAAGACGAGGACGATGTGATCGGAGCGTTCGGAACGGCGCGAGGCGCGTGAGGCGCGTGAACCGAGCCATAATCGAGGCAGAAGCGAGGCTGAGCTGGTATTATCGACGTGGTTCCGGGCCAGGAAGGTCGCATCGCCAGCACCGCACTGGCGACGGGAGACTTGGGGGTCTGGCCGAGTCCGTGACGTTGGCCGTCCACGGTGTGGCCGTCGACCTCGGCAAGTTCGGGCGAGGCTCCTGGACGAGCTGCAGCTCCTCACGACAAGACCAGGCACCCCAGAGAGGCTCCCTCTTCTACGGCAGACCGGCACGCTCGATGATCCCCGGAACGCCACGTCGGCTCTCGGGAAAGGAGCGAGACGGAAGCAGCGGCCGAGGACGTCGCTAGGCCTAACCCGTCACCTCTCCCGGCCACGTCAGCAGCAGCGACCGGGTTATCCAGGCTCCCGAGAAGAGCGAGTTGAAGGTTCGACCGAAAGGCAGCAACGAATATACGACGGTCGACGGAGGCACCGACATTTAGAAAGGCCCAACGAGATTTTCGCCGGGAGAATACGAGCGACGAGGGCGAACTGAGTAAGGACCATACATTCTTGCAGTAGGCCAGAGTTGCCAGACGTTCGCGTGGGAAACGCCCAGAATTAGTGTAGGCGTAGTTAAAGAGATGTTTAGTGTGTATTTTAGTGTCTTCATTAGGTTGTTTTTGTTAACCTTTATTTATTCATTGTCTTTTAGTTCTGTGTGCACTTGAGTTTTAGTTTGAGGTTTTTGAGTTCGCGTGTAAATAAAATCTGTTTGCTGTGTTGCCATACCTCTTCCCTCTCCATCTCTCATAACACCCGCACGCCTCCGAGATCAGTGACGACAACAAAAAACATCACAATTGGCGAGCTTGCCAGGATCCGTTCCCGGATTCTATCCAGCCCAGTCACTGATTCTCGGAAGTTGCAAAGATGGATTGGGAGGCGATATCGGCTACTATTCGCAAGCAGAAGCTCAGCAAGGAGCAGGGCCTCAAACTAATTGAGAATGAAAGGAAACGCGTAGAGGCCGCTCGATTATCAGAACTTGCCGCAGTTACTAAAGCTTACGAGGAAAGAAAGCAGCTCCAGGAGAGAGAGATCCAAGTGCTGCGAGACCAGTTACAGGCATTAAAAAGGAAAGAGAGTGACGCCGAGTTAAACATAGAGAGTAGGCCCACTAGCGTAGTAGAACAGCCTGACGTCAGAAAGATGCCAGAGGAAGTTGGCACAATAGAGCAGCCTGAAAGCAGAGGGACGTCAGAAGACGCAGAAAGAGTAGATAGCGCCCGTGATGGCGTAGAGGAAAGGCTCTTGACTAGAGAACCCTTGAGTAAGAAGGACTATGACATGAGGATGGGCGACATCCCGACCGAGGTTTGTGTAACCAAGGAGCCGAGGGTTGTAGAGGAAGAAGTAGCTTCAACCCAGAACGACAGGGGGTTGGCAATGAAAAATGATTCCAAGGATAGCCAAGCATCAGAATCGATAAGTCAGCAAACCTCAGAGGGAAATGAGAAGGACGATAGACGCCCTAGCCACCTAAAAAACGCAATGCGTAAGGGTAGAAGGATTCCTAGGAGGTTGAAGACACGGCGGCGTAAGAAACCGCGTGTGCATGAGAAGAGGAGCGGGTCGAGGAGAAAGAAAAAGAGTAAAGCTGGTAGATACCCTAATCGTCCTAGACGTGTAACACGTACGGGTAGGAAGAAGAGTCAAAGGAGATGTAAAGGAAAGCAGCGTAAGAAAACGCGTGCGCTTGAGATATGTGCGTCAATGAGAAAGTTGATGAAGAAGCCACAGTTAAGGCAGAGCCACTCCAAACCGCCCAAGAAATGTGCTAGAGGAGGAAAGAGGAAGAAGCAGGCCGTACGTAGAGAAGCGTGGGAGCTTAGGAAAAGGCGGAAAAAATGAACAGGTATAACCGGTAGGGTACTAAAGGAATATTATTTAGGAATGCCTTCGGACAGTGGAATAGTCAGCTCTTACAAATGTGTGTATATAGCAAGTTTATTCATATAGAGTGTTTGGGACAATGAACATTACAAACAATTGAGTGCAGTGTTGTGTGAACAGAACAAGTAGTGAAACGTGCGCGACAGTGCAGTGAAGTGTGGTGATGAGTGGTAAGCGAAGACGACGCACGGAAGAGCATTCAAGCCACAACGAAAGTCAAGTTCGCCGCCAAAAAGGTCAAGAGAAAGCAGTTTTTTGGAAAAAAACTCTTGAAGAGGGGAGCCATGTCATGAGTAAGACGCCGGAGGCGAAATAAAAGAAGACGAGGACGATGTGATCGGAGCGTTCGGAACGGCGCGAGGCGCGTGAGGCGCGTGAACCGAGCCATAATCGAGGCAGAAGCGAGGCTGAGCTGGTATTATCGACGTGGTTCCGGGCCAGGAAGGTCGCATCGCCAGCACCGCACTGGCGACGGGAGACTTGGGGGTCTGGCCGAGTCCGTGACGTTGGCCGTCCACGGTGTGGCCGTCGACCTCGGCAAGTTCGGGCGAGGCTCCTGGACGAGCTGCAGCTCCTCACGACAAGACCAGGCACCCCAGAGAGGCTCCCCCTTCTACGGCAGACCGGCACGCTCGATGATCCCCGGAACGCCACGTCGGCTCTCGGGAAAGGAGCGAGACGGAAGCAGCGGCCGAGGACGTCGCTAGGCCTAACCCGTCACCTCTCCCGGCCACGTCAGCAGCAGCGACCGGGTTATCCAGGCTCCCGAGAAGAGCGAGTTGAAGGTTCGACCGAAAGGCAGCAACGAATATACGACGGTCGACGGAGGCACCGACATTTAGAAAGGCCCAACGAGATTTTCGCCGGGAGAATACGAGCGACGAGGGCGAACTGAGTAAGGACCATACATTCTTGCAGTAGGCCAGAGTTGCCAGACGTTCGCGTGGGAAACGCCCAGAATTAGTGTAGGCGTAGTTAAAGAGATGTTTAGTGTGTATTTTAGTGTCTTCATTAGGTTGTTTTTGTTAACCTTTATTTATTCATTGTCTTTTAGTTCTGTGTGCACTTGAGTTTTAGTTTGAGGTTTTTGAGTTCGCGTGTAAATAAAATCTGTTTGCTGTGTTGCCATACCTCTTCCCTCTCCATCTCTCATAACACCCGCACGCCTCCGAGATCAGTGACAACGCAAAACACATCACAATTATGAGAAGAGTGTGAACAACTTTCGTCGTCCACTACTGCTATCCATTGCTGCTATCATGGAGGTAAATTCCTTCCTCCATGGCTGCTATCATGTGGCAGTTGGGACATCCCCATGACGAGGTTTGCCGCTCCTTTCAATATGCTGACTCTTACCCTACGTAGGTGGCGCCGCCATAGACGACGGTCTTTTCGGGCTAATCCGGCAAGCATAGATTATATAGGAGGCTATGGCTCAGTAAATACAGTAAGTACGACAGGTACAGTGGGCGTTTGGAGCAACGGTCTCTCATCGCGCCACTGAATGGACCAGTCTTCGAAAACGCATCATTGATACGACCCGTGCGATCGGAGAAGACATCATTAATTGTTCATTTTCGTTAAGCGTAGATGGCGTTGTCCTCGTCGGGGCGAAAGGCGTTTCACAACTCAAGGACGGCTATACGCGTGAAAATGTACGTGTGACCAGGCTATACCTACTCCCATAGCAATGGCTTGTTCGCTGCGTCTTTGCGCTAGAAAACTTAAATACGCGCAAAAACGCGTAAGGCTTTTTTTTTCGAAGCTTTCGTTGGCCTGCTCCCTCATACGAGAGGGTTGCATTTCCTGGGGGGGAAGAAGAAGACGACCGAGGCGTGCAGACGTGCTTCGCATCGGCTCCGTGACTTTTGGAATTTTCCAAGCGCCCAAAATTTCCTGGCGCTGCTGGGATCAGCGGAATATCTTCGTAAACATCAAGGCGACTCAGCGAAACCACACCTTCGGTGAGCCGCAGTTTTTACGACCAACGAGCGCCCCATTCGTTCGGCCACGCCGACAGGAGGGTTAGCCCTAACGCCCAACGCTGGCGTGCGGGAGGCCGGGGACCCACAAGCAGCCGCCGCATCGTCGGTGAGCTGCGGAGGCGACCCAACCCGCAACGCTACGATCGCCCGAAACCCAGGCACCATGGCCCATCAGCCCACCACCACGGAAACTATGGAAATTGCATCGGAGAGTCACCCGACACACCTGCCTGACGAGGCCCTGCACGGGCCGTCTGCGGTTCTCTCTGAGCAGCTCCACCATCAAGAATCCCAGTGGCAAACGGTCGTTTCCCTTCATCGGAAACGCCGCCTGCAAAAACAACAAACCCCGGGTAAGCTGGACCCAGTCGGGCAAACCGCGGCATCGAAAACCCAGGCGTCAGCCACCGACGCGAAACCCAGTTCGCCAGCTACCTGCGAGGAGCGTGGAGCCCGAACACCCATTTCTGAAGACGCGACTGCAAGGAGCAGGCCTCGCCGACGCGCGCCTCCGCTCCCGCGCACCGACATGAAAATCATCATCCGCCCGGCCCCGGGCCTCATACTTCGAAAACTACAGACCCATCAAGTGGCCAGGGCGATCGTCCAAGCCACCGGAGGGGCGCCGACCTGCAAGGGGGACGATTTCATCACCCGCCTGCGACCCGGCTCGAATATCATCATCGTGAGCACCCCTCACGAGGGTACGGCGGCCACCCTAATGAAAATTATGAGCCTCACGTTCCACGGACGATCACACCCTGTGAAGGTGTATCTATCAACACCCGAGGACCTGCTTAAAGGTGTCGTACACGGCATCGACGTAGGCACCAGCGAAGAAGAGCTTATGGCGAATCTTCGAGTCCGCACACATGGAGTCCGCATCGTGCGGGCCCGTATGCTTGGTCAATCTCAGACAGCCCTGCTCCACTTTGAGGGACCCCAGGTGCCTAGATTTGTGTACTTCTACGGAGGGGAGATGCCTTGCCGAGACTACCAGCCGACAAGGCAGTTCTGCCCCATCTGCAGAACCACCGGACATCGACCAGACGTCTGCCCCAACCCAACGGTTCGCGCGTGCAATACCTGCAACCACCCTAACCCAGAAGCCGGTCACACTTGTGTTCCGAAGTGCGCCCTGTGCGGAGGGGCCCATCTCACGGCCGCAAAAGACTGCAACAATAAACTAAAGCGCATTCGCCCCCGAGGGAAACCAGCCTCCACCACCGCCCCCAAAACCCAACGACATCCCCGCCCACGGTGGTTCAGCTCCGAGCGGGAAGACTCCGACTACGACTACTCGGAGTTGTCGATGACCTGCAGATCCCGGTCCGGTTCCAGCCCGAGGTCCAGGTCCCGCTCCTGTTCGCGGCCCCGGCCTCATTTCCGGTCGCCCAGACGGCGATCTCAGTCGACGTCCAAGCAACAGCAGCAGGGTACACCCATCATAGCGGCGCCCAAAGATAAGGGGTCCCAGCAAAACCAACGGAAGACCAAGGCAGCCTCACCCAAGAGGACCAACACCAAAGAACAAGAGGTAAGCTGGGCAGCAGTAGCCTCCCCCTCGTATAAAAAACCACAGACGCCACCGCCCACGAAATTCGAACAGGAACTCGCGAGCATGCGCGCACAGATACAAACACTAACACAAGAAAACAGACAACTCAAACAACAAGTGATACAGCTCACACAAAAACCACAAGAGATGGCACCACACCAGGCCATCATTGACCTAAAAACCAATGTCGATGCCATTCAAACCCAGATGCAAGCCTTCATGGATGCTACACGCGCCCAGATGGAACAAATAACACAGACTGCCCTACAACGCACAGAGGCAGCAATCAAGCACATGGAAGCCGCTGTAGACAGCAAGCTTAAGGGCCAGCTTCACTCCATAAAACTGCGAAAAACACTACGACAGAACCTCTGCAAAGTCACACCTGCGGCAGGACATAACCGACACCAACACCCATCACCGACCATAACATCACCGACCACAACACCCAACAATGCCTAGACCACACAAGCAAGTCAAAGAAAACTTAGAAATTTGGCAATGGAACTGCCGTGGGTACCGAAGGAAAAAAGGGCTACTGACACAATTGATCGCTCAATCCTCAAAGCCGCCAGGGGTCATAGCCCTACAAGAGCCCGGTACCCGACCAACACTACATGGCTACGAGGAATACCACGCAAGTCAAGACGACAAATGGAAGGTAGCCACACTCGTGGACAAAAACATAACAACTATACAACACACATCTATACACGACGTAGACGTACAACATGTACTCCTAGAATTCGTGTACAAAGGCAATCAGACAAAGAGTGCCTTTGTTCTAAACGTCTACTGCCCCCCCAGTCAAAGGCGGGCAAACATTGACAAACTCTTCAGGGACACTCTCCGCCTTGCCAAAGATCGCCCTCTGGTAATCATGGGCGATTTCAACGCTCAGAACACGCTATGGGGGTATCAGAGGCAGGACTGGAAGGGTCTCCAGCTAGAAACACTAATGGAACAGAGTCACCTCACACTGATCACAGACCCGAACACTCCGACGAGGGAAGGGAACAGCGTAACACGCGACACCACTCCCGACCTCACCTTCATCACACAAACCACGCGAGCCGAATGGCTCAACACACTCGAAAACTTAGGCAGCGATCACTACATACTGAACATAACGCTACAAACCGGACGCCTACGCAGGCAGATCGGCACAGCCAAAATCACTGACTGGCGAAAAATTAGGGAAGCCCAAGAACAGGACACAGACACAATCACGAACCTGGAAGACTGGTGCGACAACCTCCGTCGACAGAAACAACACCATACAAAGGAAATCGCCAGAACGGAAGAGACCCCAGAAGTGGATCCCCACCTACTACACCTGTGGGACGCCAAACGAGGTCTCACCCGCCGTTGGAAAACACAGAAGTACAACAGGAAACTGAAGACACGCATAGCACAAATAACAGCGGAAGCAGAAGAATATACCATGCAACTCGCCTCGGCGAACTGGTATCGATTCTGCGACTCCTTCGGTGGCACCCTGGGTACCGCCAAAACGTGGCACATACTCAAAGCCATCCTGGACCCCACCAAAACCAAAGGAGAGGGGCACAAGGCCCTGGAGCGGCTACTACACACCTACCCAGGCAGCCAACAAGACCTCATCGACGCCATCAAGAACAAGTGCTATGGAGATCCAGCTCCCACGCAACCATGTACAACACCATACATGGGACAACCCAACCCACTTTTGGACGAACCCATCACAGAAAACGAGGTGAGAGCGGCCATCGCAGCCACCACCCGTAACACAGCGGCGGGCACGGACCGTATCACGAACGCCATGATCAGAAACCTTAGCGACAAGTCCATCTCCGCGCTCACGGCCTTTCTCAACCAACACTGGGAACAAGGTACGGTGCCGGCGATGTGGAAACACGCACGCATAATCATGATACCCAAACCGGGGAAGAAATTGGCAATTGAAAATCTGAGACCAATCTCGCTCACATCCTGCCTCGGCAAGGTGTACGAGAAAATCATACACAAGAGACTACAGGGACACTTAGAAGACAACAAGCACCTGCCAGACACCATGTTTGGTTTCCGCGGAGGCTTGTCCACACAAGACGTTTTACTGCAAATCAAGGAAGAAGTCCTCAGCAACGTTCCCCGCAGCGGCGAACATGCCCTCCTAGCAATCGACATCAAAGGAGCTTTCGACAACGTCAGCCACCAAGGAATCCTAGAAGGGCTCGCCAACACCAACTGCGGTGAGCGAACGTACAAGTACGTTCAGAGCTTCCTAAGCCACCGCACGGCAGAGCTGAAGATTGGGGAGATCCAGACTGCAGTATACCACCCTCCCAACAAGGGCACACCACAAGGAGCAGTCATCTCACCCACGCTCTTCAATGTCGCCATGATCGGCCTCGCAAGAAAACTGCAGGACGTAGAAGGCCTCCGCCACGCCTTCTACGCAGACGACATAACACTCTGGACCACAACAGGGTCCCTTATTGAAAAAGAAGAACGGCTGCAAACTGCAGCTGACCTCATCCAAGAATACGTCAGCCAACGGGGACTACAATGCTCGCCCGAGAAATCTGAACTCATACGAGTCTGGCGAGGCCGGGGTAATCACACAGTCCCCACAGACCCAACACGAAAAATCGAGGTACACCTCAACGGGAGCCTCATACCAGAAACGTCATTGCTCAGGGTGTTGGGCATGTGGCTGCAGTCTAACCAGCGTGCTACACACACCCTTACGCTCCTCAAAACCAGTGTCAAGGCGATATCACGCATGATATCCCGTGTAACATCGAAGAATAGAGGCATGAAGGAAGGGGACACACTCCGACTGGTCAAAAGCCTGGTGGTGAGCAGAATCACATACAGCCTGCCCTACTACCATCTCACACAATCCGAGACGAAACAGGCCGACACGCTCTTGAGGATGGCTTTCAAGACCGCTCTCCGCCTGCCGATGAGTACATCGACTGAGAAATTATTGGCGCTGGGGTTACACAACACCCTCAGCGAACTCACAGAAGCCCTTCACGTCTCACAACAACAGAGACTTGCGCGGACTCACACGGGCCGGCAGGTCCTACAAACTTTGGGCTTCAAAGCCACAACACGAACCCAAGAAACCTGCACGATACCTCGTCACGTCCAGGACAGGTATCACATTGCCCCAATACCACGCAACATGGACCCTAACCTACACTCCGGAAGGAGGAAAGCAAGGGCCCAATACATAGAGAAAACATTCAGGTTCGATACCACGGCCCGTTTTACGGACGCCGCTATGTACGGAACGAATAAAAAGGGCGCAGTGGCAGTGGTATGCGACCGCCGAGGCCACGTCACCTCCAGTGCATCGACCCGCCCCTGCACGATCACGGAAGCGGAAGAACTGGCCATCGCGTTAGCCATCCGCGAAGGTCAACACGCAAAAAAACCACTGACGATCCTCACGGACTCCCAGCAGGCCTGCCGCAACTTCCTACAGGGAAGAATCGCAAGACCTGCGGCACAAGTCCTAGCCCAAATACCTAAGGAGGACACTGACGACAACACCATCATAACCATCATTTGGATACCGGGTCACGCTGCCATCACGGGTAACCTGTATGCCGACAGAGCAGCTCGAGAATTTGCACATAACCGAGCACTCATCACGCCGACTGCAGATGACCCTGACCCAGTTGACCCCGAGTATTCAGCAATCCTGAACTACCACAGAGGGAGTCGCTTGCGATATCCCCCACCCCATCGAATACTAAAGACGGAGGATGCCGCTGCCTGGCGTAGGCTCCAGACAGGCACTTACACGAACCTACACATATTACATCGCCTGCACCCCACAGCCTACAGGGACGAATGCCCGTGGTGTGGGGCCACACCAACCCTATACCACATTACGTGGGAGTGCACGCTACACAACATAGAACACCATGACACGAACACCACGAGGGAGCAATGGGAGGCACTGCTGTCCAGCTCGGCCCTCGACGACCAGCTCAAGCTGATCCAGAGAGCAGAGAAGATGGCAAGAGCCAGCGGAGCCCTGGACTAGGGGCCCCGACCATTAGCGATGCCCCATTGGGGCAAGACAAAACTATATTTGAATTAAAGTTTTGCATTTCCTGCGGCAAGTGCATGGGCCGCTGTGTCTTCCGCTGTGTGCGAGCGTGCAGCCGTCATTTGCCTTTACGTCAACAGATTCAGAATTGTACAGAATATTTCACCGCACAGCATAGATATGGAATGTGTACGCATTTTAAGTAGTGCGTGCCACTCCTTACGCCGGTGCAAACAGGAAGCGGCCTTGTGCCTCACAGAATCTGGACTGATTGGTGTACTAGTGATGCAGGAATGACTCGGTCTTGT
>NC_051163.1:56319653-56467779 GCF_013339745.2 Dermacentor silvarum
ATTCAACAGAAAATAAGAGAAAGAAAAAGAACTATAAAAATTGTCTTTCGAGCAATAGCTTGAATTCAATGTGATTCTTCTCTTAGTCAACAAAATCTATTCAGGTTAATTCAGCGCTGCCGCAATTTCAGAACTACAGTGTTTCTCGCGCATCTGAGTAGTGGACGCCCATAGACGAAGCTATATCCCTCTTAAAATGTCCGCTTGATGGAATTTACCGTTCTAAGCGAGGTTCCAGTTACAGGCGTGTGGAATAATGTTCCAGGTAATAGACATGGGTCTGCGGAACACTATTCCGCATGACAGTGGCTGTTTCACTGGAACGTAGTTCCACGTATCTATTGTTATGTGGATTTAAAAGTAAACGGTTCAAATATAGCGAACGCTGTTCCTTACACCTTGCGATTTTACGTGGAACGCCGGTCCGTTTTTCGGTAAGCGAAAAATATTTGCAAAACATTTTTCACCTCTAGCTGGGGCCTAAGTGAAACGGAATAAAGAGTGTGACAGTGGAGTTGAAAGTCAACGAACCCCTCTCTTGGATCAGTGATCAGTCAGAGCAGCGGGGCGCAGATCGTGGCCGTTGCCGCCTCATTAGTGGCAGCTATAGCAACTCTGAAACGAGACACGTGAGTCGAAGTTCGTGTGCACTGGCTCGTGATGCTGATAAGGCAACTCGCCACAGCGAACATATCGCTAAACGCTTCCGGAAATTCCGACTTAACGCAATGGCTCACCGGTGTTAGCGAGTAATGAAGTGCTGGCTAATTTATTCGGCACCTTTTCCCTTCAGGGGAGCGCGCGGTGCGTCGCTGAGTTCGTTCGCTTGTGTACATCGTTCGTTGAGAATGTCGTAGCGGTCCGAAATCCAACCGTCTCGTCGCGTCCTAAAGAATTTCGCTGGCTTACTTGTAAAGACGCGGGAAAATATTCTATTGTATTGGATTGGATTGTTTTATTTGCCATCAAAGTGTACATGATGGCGGGAGCCTGGAGTAAGAGATGGCTCAAGGCAGCTTGACAGAGCCTCAAGCCCCCCACTTTGGCGATGGTATACCAGCGATCACAATACAACTGTTAAGTGTTTCGATCACTCAATGGACGCAATAATACAATATAGTTACAAACAATTATAAACAATAAGTGGTCGCAAAAAATACACACTGCTAATGTATACAATACATAATTTTGCACACAACGAAAAAAAAAAGCACATGAGAGGGGACTAAGAGATGTCATAGAGCACCCTTTTATATATATATATATATATATATATTACAAACCAAAATTTTCTTAAGGTGTATTTGGACTTAAGAAAGTGTGAAAGTAGTTCTTGAAATGATGCCTCTGGAGTACAGATGTTTACTTGGGATAAATTATTAAGTAAGCGAGGCAATCTATTTTCTAATGTGTGCAGACCTTATGTGGTTCGGTATGTGCTAAGTTTCCAAGGATCTAGGTTGCGGGTTTCGTATGCTTGTTCTCGTTTTTGTAGATTAGCCAGTGATCGGAGAAAATATGTATTTTGGGAAATTTCTCGTTCGTAAGCGCAACATATAGTGTGTAATCAGGCAGATTTATTTTATATTTTAGATATGATTTTATATTTCAAGAAAAATCGACTGGTGTGATGTAGCAGTGGTACACGTTCAACTTTGCGTAAAATCTTTTTTGTAATGTAGTTTTTGCAAGTTTTCCTGTGTTGTCGTGCTCCAGCTTAAGATGTCGTAATTTAGGCGAGCATGGAACATAGCTCGATATACTGTAATCTCTACATTGGTCGGTAAGATATGACGATTACGATAGATGAATATAAAGAATTGCAGCGTAGCATTCTATCATAAATATACGCGTCAATAAATCTGGAGATCAACTTGCGAATATTTTCTTCCGTATGCACTGCTTGTCATTGACCAGTCACGTTCGATAATTTTTTGTCTGATTGGTCGGCGTTCGTTCTCACGAGCCGCTTTCTCGTACGAGGCGTATCTGGGAACGTGGGTCAAAGCAGCACCGTGGAGGCCAAATTCACAAAGCATTTCATTCGTAAGAACTGTTTGTCATCGACAGACCACCTTAGCTAATTATATATTCGCCTACGCTAATAATATACTTAATAATGATATATAATATAAAAAAGTCGCAGTTTCGCCAGAAAGGCGAAGCATCGATTGCGGTAGCAAATTAGTAGAGAGCTATACGAAGTAAGGATAGTAGTTTAATGGGCCGTATAATGTTGTAAACATTCGTTTACTAACTAAATAGACAATCACGGTGTCACGCGCGTACAGGTAAACATGAACACGTCTCGCTCGATGAATGAGGAAACTCGCAGTGAAAAATTGAAGGACGTCCTTCAATTTTTCACTGCGAAGTGAAATTACGAAGTGTACACTTCGTAAATTCCAAAGTGTGTTCGGCAAAAGCCTGTGCCCATTCGACTGACTACCACCGCATGCGCATTCGCTCATTCTTCTTCTGGCGTTTGGTATCGGGGGAATCCACATTCTCGGGGTGCTTCTCCAAACCGCTTGCCGTGGAATCATCACCGGGCCGCTTGGGAGCCATCCGAGTAACTCTACTGCTGCAACGAGACGTCTGCCGAAGGAGCACGCGCGCCGCTGTGCCATCACGTGATTGCTGAGAGAGTGTGCGGGGGAGAGGCCACAGCCGGCACCGTTCCAAGGCACGGACGGACGGACGGTCGGACGCCGCGAGTATGAGCCATTAAAGGGTTTCACCTTAAAAACGCCGGAGTGAGAAAGCG
The DNA here is from genome assembly GCF_013339745.2 of Dermacentor silvarum. Taxonomy (NCBI): domain Eukaryota; kingdom Metazoa; phylum Arthropoda; class Arachnida; order Ixodida; family Ixodidae; genus Dermacentor; species Dermacentor silvarum. Next base: position 56,322,421 of record NC_051163.1, read on the forward strand.
CGCCAGCAGCAGCGGGCAAATTGACCTTCGCGCTGTCTCTCGTCTCGCTTCAACGCCAACTAAACGTCGAAAGCACAGCGCATACGAAGCTACCGGCACTCGGCGCATGCACTTTGTCCCCATCGCAGATCGTTTTCAAGATACGGCGCCCGCGCGCACTTTGCCCACATCGTAGGTCCCTTTCAAGATACGGCGCCCTCGCAGCCGCGCAATCTATGGCCGCGCTGTGAGCAGCAGCCGACTGGTCAGAACGCACCCCCCCCCCTCCCTCTCCGTTTCCTCGCCCCCATTCCTCGCACCCGAAAGAAGACTGCGCGCTTCCGGCCTTCCTCCCTCGCGTGGGCCACATTGAGCCGCGATTGCCGGCTCACCCTCGTACGCTTTCATTCGCACGCGGCGCGCGGCGACGATTTTATCGCCGCTGGACTTTATACGGAACCTCACGGCGACGGTGACTACGATGGGAGAAATGCACTTGGAGTGTTCATATAATTGCTATAGCAATAAAATGTATTCATAATGCCAGTGTTCACAACCGTTCAGATTAATAGGGGGCATGCAGCCAATCGGGATAGCCGAATATATTATCAGCGAAGGAGATCAGTCAATGTCAAATTGATCTTACGGATAAATATGCTTCGTAAATTTGGGCCCCAGGGTGAAACTTGCAAAGTATTTTGTTCGTAAGAACTATTTATCGCCAGCCGACCTCATTAACTTCTTTTCATAAGAGTTCGCGTCGTTGACGTTTTGGAGGAAAAGAACGGTGCGTGAAATTCAACCAAACGGCATTGCGCAGTCCAAGATCTTTCTTTAGAGAACCCACAGCGTATATAGTGAGATACGATCATCTTTGTCAAGCAAGATAATAAAATTTATTTCACAATGTACATGGTGTATGTTCGTCTCTTGATTGCGTTCTTACGCAGTCGAACGTGGTCCTGTTTCCGGAAGGAAACCGGTTCATTCCTGGTAAAATGGACCTCATCAAGAAAAGTACAGACTTCGCCATTAGCCAAGGTAAATACATCCGACGAGTTTTCACTCACTTTAAAGAGATTCTTAAAAAATTCAGGCAGTACCCAATCTTTGGGAATGTTTGTCGTCGTGAATGCGGTTCCCATTGTCCTTGGTCTGCTGAATTAGGCAATGACTTCATATAGAAATGGCGCACGTTACGTCAGATGTGCGTGTAAAGTTTCATTCGTGCCGGTTAATTATAGCGTTATACAAGCGTTATAGTCGAGTATTAGGTGTTTTGGGAGAACAAGAGGTGACGTCGGCTTTCATTTTTTTGTGGAAGAAACGGGGTTCAAGCGTTCATACTTTGCAAAATCATATGCGCGCAGTATTAAGTTGTGTGGTAATATTACAGGCAAGTAATATTCCTACTGCAAATGCTCGGCAGGATCAGTTTCGCTGGAAATTTTGCTAGATTCTGTAAGGTCGCACAAGAGCTGTACGTTTTTTTTTTAGATTGTCAGGTTATAGCTTGATAATATTTCATCCGTATATTACGAATAATCAGAGAAGAACAGGACGTCTGTAAGACAACCTTATAGCCTATAGCGCTTTAAAAGTTTCTGAAGCACACGGCAGTAGCATCTACTTAGTTATTTATCGAACCGTTTTAGAATTCCAGAAGTAAGCATTTAGTGATTTTTAGCCAACCAGACGCTCTTCCGATTAACATCCCTGTCTTCTCCCTTTCTTTCCTCATCTTCCTTCCCAAACTGCTTTACAAACATATCCTACCAGCAAAATATCTTATTCTAACTAGCTCGGGGCTCCTATCTGAATACATGGGAAATCAGCAATCGTTGTTTTGAGCAACCACTGCATCGAATTTGATGAGTTATGTTGAATTAAAAAAAAATGAAGTGTAGTAATTTAAGAATGCGAATTTTTTATTTAGGCTGCCAACATTTTTACAAAAATTTATAAAAAATGCAAAATTTCAAGGAACGATACTTGAAGTATACAACTCTGTACCTCTGAAACTAAGAACGATATCTCAATTCTGTCGACTGCACCTAATAATACATAAAAAGCGGACAAAAATGATCACACGCCACCCCGAAATATACCATTAATTTGTGAATATGACACTTGCAAATCGCTTTCAAACATCGTAACAAATTCACATAAGTTGTAAAGTCCTATATCAACTTTGTCCGCTTTAGATGCACCAACGGCAGTAGTTTACAAAAATTCGATATTTGTTTTTAATACTGAGTTAAGGATTTGAAAACCTCGTGCTTCTATTTTTTTTTTCAAGTTTACAGATTTCCGGCAATTCTTGTAAAAAATCCCATGCCATAAATCAAAATTCAGTTTCCTGCAGTCACTGTGATTTACCTTTCTCTCTTAAATGCAACGCATTTCATTCAAAACGGTTCAACGGTTTTCTCATAAAAGCATTCCTGCGTTTTACATGTATTTGAATAGCCGGCATCGGAGATAAGCCCGAGCTAAAGCTTCCTCTTAAACAATGCATCACGCCGGTACTATAGGAAACCCATGAAACAGAACGGTGACGTATACACAAGCCCGCGGCCATAGTGGTGCACAAATAAAAAAAAATAAAGGCATTCAAGAAAAAAACTAAATATTCAACGGAAGCTTCGCAGGAACACTTATCTCGGCCAGATATCTCGTCCGGAATGCCGACGAGCTGTCTGGCCAGTTGTCTATATAGCAAAACCGTCGATTCATTGTCAATCGAGCAAGTATAGCTGGCCGTCTTCGAGATAAGGCTGATACATAAGCGCACTCGTTTCCAAGTGCCGTGGTGAAGCGACAGTCTGAGGGTGTGCTTCTTTGTATTGTGCTTCCTAGTTGTGCGTCACGGCATACGTCATGACGCGAATTTCGAGTTCTTTAAGGTCGATACGCCACGTGGTAGCGAAAAAAAAAGGAAACTGAACGAAATGTCCCTAATTAGTGTAGGTATGTGCATGCTCACGTAGCACGGCGCTCTCCAATTACTATCTGTATTTTTCTTTCTAGTGTTAGTTTTATAAATGCCAGCGTTATGAGGACAACAATCGTTATATATTTAATGTATTTTTCATGTAACCACCCGATGTTGTAGAGCAGTAGTTATGGCGTTGCCTTGCAAAGCTCGAGGTCGCCGATTCATCCCGTGGTCACGAAGGTGTGCATTTCGATTGGGGTGAAATGCAAAAACGCTCTTCTATAGTTAAATTTAGGTGCACGCTAAAGAATCCCAGGTGGTCAACATTAATCCGGAGTGCTCCACTACAGCGTGCATGCCTAATAACTTCTGAGCTTCAATGCAAAAAATGACGTTTTGTTAAGAAAGTAACCGGAACGCCAATGCATTTCTCCGCAAAGTCCGGGAATTAATATGTCGAACCAGGTGTCATCCTGAGAATTCGTTCCAAGTGAATCCGCCTTGTTAAAGAACTTCATGAGTGAACTTTTGTTAATTAGTCAATGATTAATTAAATTTTTGTGCATGTAATGTTCGCCTCTTCGAGTAGACGGACTCATAAACTAAAAGTGTGCTATCTGCCACGGGCAACCTTTAAAAATTGTTGAAAGCGTTCGCATGAAACACCCGGTATAGCCATGTAGCGATACGCACAGAACACCGTCCGTGAAATTCGATCCGCGCCAGAAGCGCAGCATGCTTATACGTATGACTCGTCTCTAATAAAAAGCCACGCAACCACGGGTCAAATGCAAGTGCAGAACATATAAGATGCGTACATGAGCAGCATTTCCATTTCAAACGGCGATGCAAACAATCGCGTCTCTTCTTGTCAGCGTATAGATATACGTGCAATGACGGCCTTCAGAGAACCGCACTTACCAATGATGAACTCCGCAGATTCTGTCGGCGTCTGACGGCTACCATTTGCCGCAGCGCGTTGCAAGCACCCACGTTTGTTGCTGCTTCTCGTCTCTTGGGGAGCGGAAAAAGTCGATCGCACTACCTTTTTTTTTTCGTACGATTTACGCATCCAACCGCGCAACAACTCGCCGGCATGACGAATCGGCTCGACGGACCCACACGAAACTCAAGAAGAAAGAACAGTCGCGATACTCGAAGCTGTCAAGCTCGTGCCAAAGTGCGTGCGGCGTGCTTTCTTGCCCCACTAAACACTCCCGCGTGTACCCGAAGATCACGTGACCGACTCGATCGTCATGACGTAGGCCGGGAGAGTCTTGCGTACCGGCCACTGTGGAAGGTGGGGACACAGCACGGACGATGCACAGGTGCCAAGCGACCCAGATAAAGTACCAGTCACGCTCCTGCGAACCGGGCCGCCGATCGCAGTGTCAGCCTGGTCTATAGCGGTGAAAATTCGCCAGAAGAAACAAAGATATACACGAAAGATCTCGTTGCGATAGCAATCGGATGACATCGCGCGGCTCGTTTGTGTCACACACGCCGTTCGCGTGGCCTGAACTGTTGCTTACGTCTTCGCCAGCAGCATCGTCGTAGCTCTTTAAGCAAGCTGACTGCGATTTTACGCCAGCTCTGCCCCAGCGGTGGTGATCGGTAACTGCAGCGATGGGCCGCAAGTATATAGGGGCTTTAGCCGCAAGTGCTTCGTTTGAAACTGCAACGGCGGCTACGCAACAATGACACGCATCCATGCATGCATCCTTGCAAGGATGCAAGGATGTAGCCGCGGAATTCAGGGTGGTAGGCTAGTAGTGTTTTCGCACTAAAACAACAGAGCAAGCGGACAAATCAAGAGCGAGTAAACGACTCAGTAAATTAACCGTATATTAAGCTAGTGCACGGAAGTAAGAACGAGCGGTGTGTACGAAAGCTGGAACAAATGTTGTAATCATTTACGGAACAAACCAACGAGCGAACTAGAGAACAAACGACCAGGGCGTGGAACGAGCGAACGACTGAGCAGGCAAAGTAACGCACGAAGAAAAGAACGAGCCAACGGTCAAGAGAACAAAAAAGACGAGCGAAGGTTACGGCTCCGTTATCAGGGCGCCGACGCTTACTCGCGTAGCAGGTTCAAATCACCCGCCAAAATTCATTGCCTTCTACGCGTTCAACTAAACGAGCACGGAGCCGCTGCTTCACAAAACTGGAGTTAGTAACGAAGCTGCCCAGAAACAATGTGGCAAAAGTATTTTCTTCTCTTCATCAGCAGCAGTTTCCGGAAAAATGGCCTTCACAAAGCGCGTATTTCCCATAGAAAAGCATTGCCGCTCGCTCCGCCCCGGGCCGCTGCGGGAACAGCCATCTCGTGGCACTTTGAGAAACTAGGGGACTTTATCGGGGACCGGTGCGGGCCTCTGTGTCCTCACCTATATATCTTCCACCGTGGTACCGGCTTTGGGCGGTGATAAGAAATACAACTGAAATGTAGCCAGAAAAAAAAAGAAAGACGAAGGCAGGCTATATACTTGCGCCTACCAGCCAACGGCTACGCCACCGCCTTGTCAGTTTTGCACGGCCATCAAGTCAGCCATTGAGTATAGTGTGAATTCATTAAAACCCCTTTTGAGAGCGTTGCTGTCGCGCGCGGGGCCGCCTCTACTTGGCATTCCTTTTCGCGTTTACAATTTACACATTCTCGGGTTTTACGTGCCAAATTCACGATATCATTATGAGGCACACCGTAGTGGACGACCCCGGGTTAATTTTGTCCACCCGGGGTTCGTTAACGTGCACCCAATTCACGGTACACGGGTGTTCTTGCATTTCGCCCCCATCGAAATGCGGCCGCAGCGGCCTGGATTCGATCACGCAACCTTGGGCCAAGCAGCGCCCACTAAAGCCAGTATACGCCACCACGACGGGTATTTTTCGTGTTCGATGCCACAATTTTGAAAAACGCGGGAAAATTAACTCGGGGAAATGTAGCGAGCTGGAACCCGTTTAATATAATGTTTTCGAATGCGATGCACAATTGTGACATTCGAGCTTGCTCAGTTCTGCAAACAATTATCAATTTAGGCACCTAATTTTGACGAATTATAGGTAATCAACGATAACAGAAAAAAACTCACCAGTGCACACATTGGTCTCATATTCGCACCTTGTAGTCTCCCGTTTTATTGCTATAGCAATCATTCGGACACTCTAGGCGCATTTTTGCCGTCGCCGTCGCCGTGAGGTTTCGAATAAAGTCCAAGGGCGATAGAATCGTCGCGGCGCGCCGTACGTTTTTAAACCAGTTCGTATAATCTCAAACCTTTTTATAATAGGATTCGATTTCGTCGCGATGTTTATACGCAGGTCTCCCGGTGCCCCGCCACCACCTGGTGCCCCGGACGCGAGGATTCGTGATCACCGTCCAGCAGATGCGAAGCAACCTGGACGCCGTGTATTGCGTCACCATGATCTACGGCGGCACCAAGATGCCTCACGGGGTCCGCAGGGCAGCGCCGGGCATTTGCGGTGAGTCGACTGACCGTAAAATCCTGCACGTATATAACGGAACGGTTTGTGTAATCGAAAGTTCCACGGAACACCGCCTGGTTATAGGTAAACGCGTTAGGGGTGTTGCGAATATTCGAAACTTTTCGAATAACGAATCCAATGGTGGTCTATTCTACTCGGTCTTGGCATTGAATAGTCACTATTTGCAAGTACGAATAGTTTTTGAATAGTTTTCGAATGCTTCACGTCGTCCACTGTGCGCGATGAAACATAAAAGTAGAACCAAAATCGCTTTAAATGTCAACCTCGCGGGCATAGTACAGGCATAATCGCCCATCTTTAAAAACATTACACTCCATCCTCAATTCTTCCCTATCGCCTGTCAAACACATTCTTAACGTTTTCTAAGGAATCGTTAACTCCAAGTCACCACTAACTAAACATTACACCCACATTTGCGCCGATTAACATCTTCAAATTCAGCATCCTTCCCCGGACAATTGAGCTGTGGAACTCTTTAAGTGGCGGTACTCGTTGCCTGCCGCTCGATAAGTTGGTGTCAACATTAGTGACAGTTGACCACGTCTTTAAGTGATTTATTTTGGTGAACTTGTTCAATATTGCTTGATTTCTTTGTTATTGTGTTATTATTTTTTTCATATTGTTCATGTATACCCACTCCTGCAATAGCCTTTACTGAGCTTCAGTATGTATAACTAAATAAAATAAAATAAATAAAATAAAATAAAGCTTGTAAACGTACGTTGTGGAGCCGACTACGTCGCTCAGGCAGCCAGGGACTTTACCGGCTACACAGCGATCATTTGCACTCTCAGAAGAGTGCAAATGTACGCGAAATAATTGCTTATTTTCTAATGCTCAATTTATGCTTTTAATAAACAACGTCTAATAACGTGCAATTTAATTACAAAAACTAGCTAACGTTATGAATACATACAGGATGTGAACATCGTTATATATTAATTGGGAAAACGGCTGTTCATTATTCGAAAACTATTTGAAAAATATACGGTATGCGATTCGATTCGCTTAGCGGCACTATTATATTTCTATTTGATTAGATCTCAAAAATTTCGAAAACCTTTAAAAGTATCATTAGCACAACAGGTCATTGACCAGTGTCAGAAAAGCTAAACTTCACGTTTCTGGACTGCACAGATCACAATGAGCCAGTAGCCACGTGATTCGTTTATACGTGATTGAGCTTCCGTCCCAGGGTATATGAGAACACACGTTTTTCAGATTGCCTTGCGTCCTTTTAGCGTGTTTAGAAAACACGCTAAAACAGGGCGCCATGCAAACGGCAAACCTCTGGTATAGAAAATGTATTTTTCGAATTTTGGAACGTCATATTTTCATCTCAGTAATATATTTGTCCACTAATGTGCGCAAAAGGCTATGAGCACTTTTTTCGTCTATTACACGTGGATGTTTTTTCCATTCTTGCGGGGCCAAATCCCCCCTCGCGTTTATTTCTAGGTTTGTGCTATGTAAAGAATTTCATCGTCTATCGAAGCCACGGAGTAAAGGCGTGAGGCAAGAAATTAGCTAAGAGACGAAGGGTACTTCAGAGCACTGTATCTTGTCTGTTTTGCTTTCCTGCGTGTATACTACAGTGCATTTTTTTTTGCACCTGCGCATGCATCTGCACCTCTTAGTCGAGTTCACTTTGTTCAGAACGAAACGCCATCGTTGCATTGGAAAAACATCGGTGTTTTGTGCGGTGCAGACGTCTTCACAGGTCGGTGCGGCGCGCTGCATATGCACATCAAGCGGACACCCATCGATAAACTTCCCGAAGACGATAACGGGCTCAAGAAGTTCATCTTCAACGCCTTTTACGAGAAAGACGCGTGAGTACACAAGTATTATCCGTCCGTCCGTCTGTCTGTCTGTGCTACACCCACAGCGCCAAGAAGGCATCACAGTGCACGGAGGGCTTAGAATTCGCAATGCTATGATGATAACGCCAGAAGAACTTCTTTGGAAATACACATAAACAAAGTTCACCAACACTAATCAGATAGCACGGGCCAAAAAACAACACTGTGGCCAAAACATGGGCGTCGAAACGTTCCTAAACCTATACAGCAAGGTAAAAGCGGTCCTCACGCGGTGGTGCGTTTTGAAGGACATTTTTTTTTTTGTGTGTGTGCTTTCCGAAAGGTGAAAAGTTGAGCGAGAACGCACTGTCGGGAGCACGGACGTTACCAAAAAGGCACACGTTCGACATACACGTTTTCTCTCTGTAATTTTATTCGACGTGATTGTTGGCGCTGCAATTATTTCCTTTAATCCGATGGGATTATAGTATATGGCACTCACCGGCTTTCGCTGTTAGTGTCGACGTGAAAAAATATTGCGGGTGCATCCATCCTTTCGAGATGATTGGCGGCTTTAATGCTATTAGCAATCTATGGTATGGTTGGTGGGTAATTGTTGATGGTATGTTTTATATAATGATTATTATGAAAGGTGGCACATAAACAATGACACATACCCATCGACCCAAGTTAGCATCGATGAGGTTCATTTAAGAGCCGCACATATCCATGTTGGCGGGAAAGAGGTTAGGCTGTGCACATGCATAGATACATAAGAGACGTACCTCAAGGTGGGTGAAATTCCCCCAAAATGCTAATAGCATTTATAAAGTCGGCCGATCCCGGAGGCATTGTAAGCAAAGGTGTTGGCGGGCCAGTCCTCATAATTCACCTCAATTCAATTAACTTTATTTGTGCATTTCACTTTAAAAGAATAAATGCGGGAGCAGGGACAGAAATCATGTCATGAAAGCTTGACGGTGTTTGTTTACTTATTAGAAGAAAATGTTGGCATACAGTGAATCAAGTTTACAAAAACAACAGATATTAAGCAGCGCGACATACATAATAAGCGCTACAAACGGGTAATAAGCGTGACAAGCGCGCAATAAGCGCATAATAGGCGTAATAAGTGCGATTGCACTCGTACAGGTGCAGCATGCGAACCTTTGAATTTCTCTGTAAGCGTATCAACCAGTACAGTGTTTCAGCCAGTTGTGGTGCTAACAGTTGCGTCGGCCAGTGTTGCGACTAAGCGCTTGTATGTGTTTTTTAGCTTGATAATGTTATCGCATTGCACTCGCTCAGGTGTAGCATCATGACCTTGTGAATTTCTTTGCACAACGTATCAACCAGAACAGCTTATCAACCAGTGTTATCAACCAGAGATGTGAGCAAGCGCTTGTATGTGTTCTCGTGTTCGTGTTAAGCCGTCGGAGCGCTCTCTACTCCATGTCATACAACGCAGACAACGCTGCGGAAGTTACGCATAGCCTGTCTCAGTCCGCGCGTATCGCCGAGCATCTGCGACACTTGCTATGCGTAATAGCTGCTAACGTTTGGAACTACAAATTGTAAAGGCAAGGTTACGTCAAATCGCGTATTTTTTGTGCACTTTCCGCTTCCAGTGCGCGACGTACTGTTTTCTTTTTGCTTTATCTTTCTTTCCTTTCCTTTCCTTTTTTCTTCTTTTTTTTTTTTTTTTTTTTTTTTTTTTGTCGCGAGCGCGAACGGTGCACTGTGGCCACTGGTTGCTGAAATGTATCACTCCGCTCATTCGGAGGTAAACACGTTCAGATCTATGACACCTTCCGTGCAATAATTACGTCATATTTCACAACTCAACAGTACGAGGCTTAATGTCACATCACATCACATTACGGGCACCTATATATTTATTTCATGTATGAAGCAGTATCTTTTTGGCCGCCAATGCGAGCAGTGAGACATGCCTTTACTAGCCTTCGTACCCTCCACGGTAGCGTAGTGTCTAAGGCGTTGCGCTCATAATCAAATTGTACGTCCTAAACAGATCGTGATTTTGGCACGTAAAACTGCCGAATTTAAGTTGGTTTTTTTAATGCGTAAGCATTTCTAGGCTTACCCAACAAGGAAAACCGTCCGTCCGTACGTCACGTAAGACGATCGCTTTCAAGGTATATTTAGGGCCCGCAGCAGCGAGCGAATTCACCTTCGTGCTGCATCTCGCTTCAATGCGAACGAAGCGGCGAGAACACAGCACTCACGAAGCTATATCAGCACTCGCCGCACTGTGCCCCCATCGCAGATCGCTTTCAAGATATAGGGCCCGCGCAGCCGCGCCACTACGCAGCCGCCCCAGGAGTACGGTTCATCACGGTTGATAATGGTTCGACGCGGATGGATAAGGCGCTAAAGAGCGATAACGGCTTATAATGATCGGAACGTCATCAGCGCACCTGGCGCCGCCACCTGCAGTATTTTGCTTGCGTCATCAATTCACCCTACGGCGCCGTCCGCAGCAGTTCGCGCCACCGCTGCGCTGTCGTTTATACTGGCCGGATCAAGTTTCATAACATTGGTAATGACACTGGGCTGAGTGGAGATGAGCAAGTGGCGCAATGCTTACGCATACTTAGACAACTCCCAGAGGAGTTTCTGCGTGGATTTTTTTTTCACCATTCGTAGCGTTGCCTTCTGTATATGGAACGGAGCATAGTTTCCCAATGATGAAGTACCAGCTGGCCCAACTGTACGCGTCCAACTGCACTCAAGCTGCACTCTGATGTCGCAGGCTGCTCACCGCGTACTACGAGTCGGACGAGACGCCGCCGGAGCTTCAGAACCCGGTGCTCGTGCCGTGCGAACACGTGCAGGGCAAGTTCGTGTCGGTGGCCACCGTGTTCACCGTCAGCTGTCTGCTGCTCACAGCCGGGGGCCGCGCCTGCATCTGGATGACCTGGCTGTACGGCTCCATCTTCGGATACTCCTGGCTTGGAATGAACTCGGTCGCGTGAGCCGTATTCGGCCACGCGGCTTTCGGGCTGAAGCTGCGCAGCTCTGGGACTGGACTTGTCCGCAAGCTTAACGTGCAAGACGTCATCGCCGCTTCGTGCAACTCTTTATGACGTTGCTCCTCCATCTGGTGCCGAAATGCGTACTATAAGGCGCTTGACATTTATGTTTCTATTCACTATAAATCAACAATAACACAGAAACACCTAGTTCTGATCGGTATAGGCTGTTCTTTCAGACGCTCTATAGTTGCATTCCGTTATATAAAAAAATGTCGAATGCTAGCCGAGAAAATTAATGCTACACTTTTCTCTCTCTTTAATTTCGCGTTAATGGCTTGGATTAGGTGTCATAGATCTCACGCTATTATGGTGTATTTGGACCAATTTTTCGGCTGAGAAAAATAATCATTTGCTTATTGTATTTAACATTGTGTCATCCTTACCCTACTAAAAAATCCATATGCCCCATAACTCCCATATCCAATAATTCGATATGAAACATATAGGATCCCATTCGAAAACCCGTTTTTCTTGTCATATGATGTTATTGAATATAGGAGTTATGGGCAATACGGGGTTTTTTCAGTAGGGTATTGTTACCTCACCAATAGAAAACAATGTCAAATACCTCTGTTTCGGGAGGCTTTAACAAGAATGCCGAGGCTGGCTAGCAAACTTCGTTTTCTTTAGTTACCCTTTTCTATATTATTTAGAGAGTTCTTGCTAACGTTAAGGCTTACCTTTTTGGCATTCATTAAGTGCAGCTACGAATCTATAACTTAATGCGCATCTTAAGTGTAATTTGAATAACACTGCAATGGCATCGATCCCCTAGTTTCTTCAAAGCCGAGCTTTTGATCTCAATTGTTTGGGGCGCTGCCCGTCCTCAGTGGTGTCGACTAAGGCATTACGCGTTGTACGCGCATTACGACATCCTCCTAGATAAGCATCTTCCGGTTAATGGTATCACAGTATGCACTGTCGTTTTAAAAATGAGCAAGGCTGTCTTGTGTAAGCGGCCAGATTTGTCGCTATTTCGGCGGCGTTGGAGAGCTGCGCCCTTGTCGTGAAGAATAAAACGAGCGCAAAAAAAAAAAAAACTAGACTTCCCACCTCGTTCATCTGCTTCCTCCACTTTTTCAACGATTTCCAACTTTTTTTCGTTTGTAAATCTTATATCTGTCATGCCACTCACAGTTGTCTCAGCCTTCTGCTAGTTTTGTAATTTTTAACGCTGACGTTGAATACTAACTGCTTTAGCGATGCAGAGTACAAAACTGCATCCCTCCCTGCAGGAGCACTTCGGGCGAACATGACGGATGCACATTCCGTGCGGGTTGTTCAACTGTAGCTTTTAACCTCCAAACCCTCGCCACCTCGCTTTCTGGTGATGCTTTTTTAGTACGTTATGCATCTAACTAATAGAGTAATGGCGGTGCATCATATCTGAGACTTTACAGCAGGGCGCCGTGGGCACATGGGTTTTAGCACTTGTGGTGAGGTAGCGTGAAAATGTGATACGCTTTCAACCTATTCACCGAGACATGTAATGAGAAAACATTCCGATTACACTTGAAGGTGAACCGGAGTGGTCTTAGCACGGAATTCCGGCCTATGCATGTACACGCATTCGAAACAAACAATAAATATGCCAATACATTTAGAAAAGCGTTTGTGAACGTTTTGTGAAGACATCTACATGCGTTCCAATGTAAAATGCTGCAAACGCGGCGTAGTTTCATCGTAGCTTACAACACACGCACGCTTTCTTTGAGACGGACCTGCTTGCCTTGGTGAACGCGGTTCGGTTACGAAACCGTGGTATGCGGGCAGCTCGTCTTGAAAAGTGACGTTCTTAAGTTTATGTTAGATTTACGTGCACCAGCTTTTTAACTTAAGTTAAAATTTTATCTTACGAATGAAGGTTTAGCGCCTCCGGTCACGGAGGTGGGTATAGTGAAAGGCTACAATGCGTAGCGTTTCGCGCAGGCCTGCATACCTAACAGTCCAATCATCCGTCATATACCGTCGTTACCGTCACACCGGTAAATCACTGCGCACTCTATTTGCATTCAGATCACGCGCATCGGTCATTTACAAACGGCGTTGTACGCCGTTCTTTAGCTGTTATATTATAAAACTGCGCCACAGGTGTGTGTGTGTGTGTGTGTGTGTGTGTGTGTGTGTGTGTGTGTGTGTGTGTGTGTGTGTGTGTGTGTGTGTGTGTGTGTGTGTGTGTGTGTGTGTGTGTGTGTGTGTGTGTGTGTGCGTGTGCGCGTGTGCGTGTGCGTGTGCGTGTGTGTGTGTGTGTGTGTGTGTGTGTGTGTGTGCGCGCGTGCGTGCGTGCGTGCGCGAAAAGTGTAAGCTTGATCCTGTGAAATTCTTCTCCTTAAAAAGTGGCATATATTCTACTCTTAACAATTCGATTTCGGACACCCTAGTGCCAAATGGAGTACCCGCGGCAACTACTTTCAGTAACTACACTTGTGCAATGATGGACTCTCTTTTTGGAGTTCTTGTACTCCCCGATGGGAGTGCGGTGAAGGCACAGTGTGTTACGAGGGACGCCGTACGTAGCGGAGGACTCCTGATTAATTTTGACCACCTGAGGCTTTTTTAACGTGCACCCAAAGCACGGTACGCGAGCATTTTTTCATTCCGCCTCGATCGGAATGCGGTCACCATGGCCGGGAATCAAACCTACGACCATATACCAATCAAACCAACGCAACGCCATATAACCACTGAACAATCGCGACGGGTTGCCCTGCAGCATCTAGAGAAAGCGCCGGTGTGAATGAGGATTAATGTATCACTCCAATAACAAAGGGAGGTTTACCAGCGCATGTCGTGGAAGTAACCATTTCTTTGCCATATTTGACTCTCTTTCTAGAGTTATTACCTTCCATAAAGTACGGTGACTACGCTCGATCCAGAAGCAAGGTGAATGTACTCCGTCAGGGAACACAATAACTCTCTAAAAGGGAGTGAAATATGACACAAGTATAGTTACTCCCACGAAAGGAGTACCAATACTCCCTTTGTTCTTGGAGTGAATCACCGAAAAGAGGAAACCGACGGTCAATATTTCCATTCAACTTGTAACATAAGCACAGTGAATACACTCCGTCAAGAATCATAACTCTCGAAGAGGGAGTCAGGAATGGCCCAAGTATAGCTGCTCCCACGAAAGGACTTGCCAATACTTCCTTTGTTCCTAAGAGTGAATCACTCAAAAGAGGAAGACGACGGTCAATATTTCCCTTCAACATCACACATGCAAAACTTGTTGAAAGCAGAACGTCTCTCCGAGTTGCTTATCGTGTAGCCTCCAGAAAAAGAAAAACAGACACCGTTGGAGCGAAAAATAATGGTACAAAGTGGCTTTATTGATTCACTGAGTGATCTTGGCAACCCTCCCTTGCGGCGATAACCTACTATTTCATGATATAACGCTTGTATTACCCATATATTATACGTTCCCTTTTTCATACCCTTCCTCACTATAGTGTGTGTCACAGATGCAATAAAATAAATGGATCTGCACATATGTATTGAAATATATTCATCTATATATAGAGCTCGAACAAATCGACTAGAGGTTGCATAAATTACCGGTGAAGGGATCTCGTGCTCTCTGGAATGATCTCGCATACTTCTACGTTTCGTTCTGCATCTCTGCAGCAACGAATATACGGGTATTTGGGCGAGACGCCATGCAGGTCACGTGGTCACGATTAAGTGGTCATGTGAGCTGTTCTGAATACTGTCAAGTTGGCTCCATTATTGTCGAATTTGCCGCGTTGTCAGCTCCGATTGGCTGATAGAGCGGCTGCGTCTTCTGTGATTGACTGAAAACGTAAACATATGGCGGAACATGGCAGTGTCCAGAGCAGGACAGACGACGCTTGTGTCGTCGGCGTCTGTTTTCCTGCACTTCGCTTCATCTACGTGATCGCAAACTGCGGCCTGTATAGTGTAACAATTCTGTTTCAATTCGTTTCTATCCTCCACCTGCATTATCAGCAGGATCGGCCGGTCATGGGCGAACGGTGTATGACAATAGCGGAATAGAATCGAGCGAACGGTATGCTTACATTATACAGGCCCACTCTACCAAGTTATTCTAAAGAAGCCGAGGAATTCGCGGACAGAGTGAATTACCCAAAACAATGATAGAGATATGCATACCGCGTCCGCTAAATGCGTTGAAGCTACTTATACAACAGGGCTCTTTCCCACGGGTTTCTAAACTTCTACATTCCTAAGAAAGAAAGAAAAGATGTGCAGGGAACTCCTTTGGCTTGAGCATGTGCTTGTCCCTCACTTAACTTCATTTCGGGAGTTTTAGTACGCTGCCACAGACTTATGTACTCCGTTTATTCAAAATCAGAGGAGGCAAATAAGGTACGAGGACGAATACATTACGAGGTCAACTTCAGTACGAGGACAAATTCAAACTAGTGATTTTCTAAGGCCCTGGTACAGAAGGACGCGAGCCAAGCCTCGAAAACTCTGATGTCATAGATAAGCCAGTCAGTACTTACAGACATCCTTTGACCTTTCGTCATCTGGGCTTGATTTGTTTATTCAAAGTTTTTTCTTTATTATTATTATTATTATTATTATTATTATTATTATTATTATTATTATTATTATTATTATTATTATTATTATATTCTTCTGTTATTTCAATCCCCCCATTTGAAGTAGTAAGCCCAGATTAAAGAAGGGCTAACATCTTCAACTTTCATTAACCTCGTTCTCTCTCTCTCTCTCTCTCTCTTTGTGGCAGAGTACAATAGCTCTCGAAAATGGTGTTAAATTTGGGACGAGTGCTTACCCCCGAAAAAAGGAGTTTCCACAACACTGTCCTAAGAATGTAGAGACGTAACAATATATATCTATCTAGCTGATCATTGCCATTGCCGTCAGCATATATCAAGGGAATATCGAAGGAGATTGTCATTTCGTGCTTTGTGGAATATCGCTTTCGCGAATATTTAGCGCCTTCCTCAACGTGCTTCCTAACGACAATAAAAATAGGTTAATCAAGCAGCGAAATTAATCTGTACGATAACGACTGTTTCGTGATTCGTAACGTGATTCGTGAAGTCTCGCTTCGCCGAGGGTAAATAAATAGCGCAGATTTTGGACCAGACACCACCGGTTGACTGTTGACTGCGTTGTTTGTTCAGGTGCTTTCTTATGTAATCTGAAAGCATAAGAGATTTGATTCGCGCTTTTTAAGGTGCCTCTAATCACCGGTCCACCAGTAACGCTGCTTGTGGTAATGACACGGCAGTGGTATAACGCCGGGCGGGTGTCGTGCTGTCCTGAGATGCGCTACTTCAGTGAGCTTACAGTCACCAGGAACAGAGCAGACAGTGAAGACCCAGCTCTCAAAGCTTTGCTTCCATTGCTGACCAAGCACACTTTCTCACCCCTAAATATAGAGGTGAGGAAGATGTTCCGCTTCGAAGGCATGTCATTCCGTGAGGTCGTCTATAATATTGAGCGCAGAACATGCCTCTAGACAAGCTTGCTTCCCGTGGCTTGCTTTTAGAGGAAGTGTGCCTTAAACGACTTGTCTCCGAAGGCTTGTCCTTGAAGACAGTATACTTGCAGGAAGTCATCCCTCACAGATTCTGCAGAGGACATGACTCTACAAAGACCTGCTTCCCAATGCTTGTCTTTAGAGGCCGTGTGCCTTCCAACGACTTGTCCCCGAAGGCTTGTCCTCGAAGGATGTACACCTTCAAGGAATTGCTCCTCGCGAATTCCTCTTTCAAGGATTTGCCTCCCAAGCTTAAACTTCTGTCCTTCAAGACCTTGTCCTTCGAGAGCCCATCTCTTGAGAGGTCGCCTCTTGAAGTATCCTCCTCGAAGAGCTTAGCTCTCAGAGGTCCGCACCTTGTAGGCCTTCTTTCCCTCATTGCCTTGGCTCAAAGACTTTCACCTTGGAAGCTTTCTTCTACAAAGCGGTCACTCACGCTGGTCATTTTTTTGGCTTTGCTATAGGCTCGACCGTCGCCGAGACCCCGTCTTTTGATAACACTCGGACTCGAAGGCGCGCTTCCTCGATGCTTGAGCTGCATCTCGCGTGTGTTGTCGTCGCGTGCCGGACTCCGCAGTGTGTTGTCGCGCAGACTGCGGCGCGGCCGGCGCCGTCGATCAGCCGTGCTTCCAGGGCGGCGGTTCGGTGGGCTGCGGCGGCACGAGCAGGGCGATGTCCGGCTGGTGGACGACGCTGGCCAGGCGCCGCCGTCGTTTCCTGCGATCGCAAGCGGACACTGCGGTTAGCGAACAAAGGTCACCTCTAAAAAGCCGCAATAGGAAGTGCGGAGACGCCGGGGTTATACATATTGAAAATCTATTGAAACCGCGGTTGAACGCGATTGGCTGAAACGCCACCGGCGACGCTCGACGCCCTTTGCAACCGCTGTGATAGGGTGCCTCGATGCCAGCGCCGCCGTCGGCGGCGCTGGGCATCGAGGCACCCTACGCTGTGAGAGTACGCCGCGCCACCTAAAGCCTTTTGCGTTAACCTAACCTAACTTAACCTAACCTTAACCTAACATTAACCTAACCTACGGTGGGTGACACGCAAATGCAATAATCCTCACGGCGTGACATCAGAGCGTCGCCGGCGGCGTTTCAGCCAATCGCGTTCAACCGCGGTTGCTAAGGCGCTGTGCATTCTAGATTTTCTATATATGCGACTGGGGAGAACGAACTTCACGGCCTCTTTCCAAAGCACATTCTGCTTTCTCTCTCTTTTTTATCTTTTTTCTTAAAGGCGTTTGAAATGATTGATGAATTCAAAGTGCCCGCACGCGTTCTGATATAAAGTCTACGCGCTATGAACAGACTAATTTTGGAGGCATTCTTCGTTCGTTTCCGATTGCCTTTACGCTGTCTACGTAAAAAAAATGCAATAGAGGAGTATATAGAATACAAACCTCTTATTTTATTAAAAGAACTTTGAATTAATTGATGAGTTCAGAGTGCCTACGCGCGTTCTGATATGCGACCTACACGTTATGAACACAGTGGAATTTTGGAGGCATTCTTCTTTCGTTTACGATTGTTTTTAAGCTGTCTATACGTAAAAAGAATACAATACAGAAGTATATGGAAAACAGATATAGTCAGAAACGAATACACTACATGACAACAATTTCCGGTTAACAGTCGTGGATTTAATTTATTCTAAAGACAAAACAATATAAGAAAGCAAAACAGCAGATGAAAAGCCTATATGTATATGTGTCGTCTAAAATCATTTTTAAATATTTAGACTATCGCTGCACCATTACAGTATTTTCACGCACCAACATGCCGCATCTTAAGCGTTCTTTTATAGCACAGTTGTTACTATAAAATGAATTTAGACGGTTTGCAGACTACTCGTAGACACATATACCTTCATATAGACGTCGTTTTGACTATATAAAGTTCGCAGAATTCGCACTGAGAGAAGCTGTTAGCACTTCAGATCATCTCGGTCCATTTGCAGTCCGTAGGCTTCTAAACAGGTTTCTTGCATAGTCTAAACCACAGTCAACAAGACGTGTATGACTATACCCTTCACTTTCCCGCTTTGCACTCAATCGGTTTTAGATGCGAGAGCATCTTATGCTCGGGGCAGTGTCCGTGCTGCGGCGTCCGCACCATACTGCGCATGCGCAACTCTCCCTCATTCTCCTGGAGAGCACACACGCAAGTGTGTGCTCTCCTCCTCCCCTCTTCCGCTCTCCACCACAGGTGCGGCGCAGCAAATCATTGCATATAACTCTCTCTCACTCTCTCCCTCTCTCTCCAAGGGTACGCCGGTAGGCGGCGCAAGTGTCGCGGCGCAGTATAAAGCGCGCGTTCGCTGTGCTTCCGTCATTCTCTCTCTGTGCAACGATGTGCGAAACGCCATGAACAACTTCAACGTCGGCGCTAGTTGCAACGCCACTGCCGCGGAGCAGAGGAAGGCTCGGGAAGCCGAACGTAAACGTCAGCGTCGGCAAGCGGACCCCGAACTTCGGGATCGTCTTCAAGATACTGCGCGCATCGACGCTAGGAATCACGTACGATCTCTAAATAAAGACGCAACAACCCCGTACAAACGTCTCCTCTCTTCTCAATACATTCTCTCACTCTAACTTTCATTGGGTTGTGTTGCCAAGTGAAACGAAACGGAAACTCGATGCGCTCCCCCGCAATGCTTTCGCATCCCACCATGGTTGCCCGTAGGGTGAGATGATGTGATTTTTTTCTACTCCTCGCCTAATGGACGCTGCAGGCATCACGAGCGTTCAGCAAGACGCACGCTTTGGAGCGAGGCGGTTTGCCTATACGCGTGCGAAGGTCTTCCTCAACATCAGGAAACGCAGGTCAGCGTTGCTTAACTATATATATACTCCATCACTCCATCTTACAATTCGTTTGCAGCACTGTGGAAGCTGCAGGCCTCCTCAGCCAATAGGAAGGCCGAATGCCCCTCGAGATGTGTTCATCCGCGCCGCGTCGTCTGCTCAGGAGAAGGAGGAGGAGGGGAAAAAATACTTTATTTAAGGCCAGCCCTAAGGCCCAGTACAGAAGAGCACTTGCTCCGCTAAGGCCCGCTAGTGATCCGCCGAGTCCGAGTGAAGTCAAGCAGCCCAGGAAGGAGGGGGAGGGTAAGGGAAATAAGGAGACGTAATCGCAGTGTTACATGAGCACAGGGCGTGTTCTGTCATGATCATCATCAGCAGCAGCCTATATTTACGTCCACTGCAGGACGAAGGCCTCTCCCTGCGATCTCCAATTACCCCTGTCTTGCGCTAGCTGATTCCAACTTGCGTTCATGTGTTTTGTATCTGCTCTTATCTCCGGACAGTTCGGGCAGTGAGCTGTGCTACGCCAACCGAAGTTGTAGAGCGTGGTGGGGTGAGGGTGTAGAGATTAGTGGGGTGAGGAGAGTGTTAGTCTGAACTTTGCGAATGACATGCGCTTGTTCCGTGTTGAGTGAAGGGTGACGTTGGGTCAGCGGCTGTTGCATTCGCGATACATAAAGTGCATGCGGAAAGGCCCTAACATCTCACGTATCACTGTAGCGTATAATGTAGCAAGCAATAACTCTCTTATCCCGTCATTAATCAGACAGTTACGCCCGGAACTGTATTTCACTGCTCAAGGGTTTCTTCTAATCTTTCCCTCAATTCCAAAACGCATGTATATGTGGTCTTTAGCTCTCTCCCGATTTCTTCATTTGCCCACAATTCCTTGAGAATTGCCAGTGGTCCTCTCACTGTTCTTCCATACAACATTTCAAATGGCGAGAATCCAATGCTTGCCTGTGGTACCTCCCGGTAGGCGAAAAGGAGAGCGGGCAGATACCTGTCCCAGTCTTTGGGCCTCTCTTGGCACATTCTCCTGACCATAGTCTTAATTGTTCCATTGAATCTTTCGACCAACCCATTAGACATTGGGTTTTTATATGTAGAGCTAGTTTTTGGAGTGTTTGTCTATGTATATTGCTTATAGTGTGTCAGGGTAGTTTGCTGTTTGTTTTTCTTCTATATTTTTTTTTTGTTTGAGTTTAAATGTTCTTCTACGTATTTGCTTTCTGTCTCTGTCCATTTCTGGAGCGCTGAAATTCGTGACAATTGGCGAGCCTGCCAGGATGGCTGTGTATGCTTCGTACCTTCGACAGTGCTGCAAACGACTTGTGATATGGAGTGTTGAGTAGACACTGCGCCCAATTAGCTCTGCTTGGTCATTCCTGCCATATTTAGTTCCTTGGGTTCAAGACAACTGCTCATTTATACAGAAATGTGTCTTTAATTAAATAGCTAGACCATTTCTTTTTATCCTGCCAACGATATTAAGGTGAGAGTAAAAGATTATGCAGGAAGCTCCGCTTTGCCAGATTGTATTGGGAATATATATTTCTGTACTGTGCTATTATCTATGGCCTCGACACTAGGTTATAGAATGTTTGTTGCGCTTTATTTGATTCCGGAAGTGACACGAAATGATTACGCGGACTATTTTAGCTTCCTTGCTCTTCTTTAATCAGTATTCAATTACGCAGAAACGAGTGGACGCTAACCGAGAGAGGGCGCTGGGCGTCCTGCGCTCCTCACGGAACGTATACTGCGACGATCACTTTCGGCGATACTATCGCCTTCGCATAACCAGCCAATCAGCTCATCCGGTTTTGCTCAACCAGCCAATCAGCGCACACCTGACGGTCTCTCCTTCCTGGGGGTGCTTTTTTAGCACGAGCCAGTCCTTCAGAATCCATGCGAGAAGCCGCAACAAACGTTAGGCGACGGTGGTAAATGTCACATAAAAGCTGCTTACCTTTTTAGTTTGAAAATGATGACAACGACCACGGCGTTTCCCAGCAGGAGGAACACCATGGCCAAACAAGGCACCAGGACATCTGCGCACCGAGAAGAAGCAGTGGTGGATGAGAATAAATAAAGTTGCTCACATAACACAAGGTTTTTGTGACAGATTGCACTATAGAGTCAAACGACACGACAGCAAATAATTCAAAATCCATGTTCAAAGTTCGCGTTCGCAACGGACAATAAAAAAATGTGCAGATCCAACGCACGTGTTTGAATCTATGTGAGCCGAAGCTTTGGTGAAACGGTTAATTAAATGCTTTACGACTTACCGCGATGCGTACAATTACGTTTACTTTCATTCCATGCAATGACTTATCTCGTGCAATATGTATGTTCGTCCCCCCACAAAGGGGGGGGGGGGGGGGCGAACGGGTTATACCGCAGTGCAGGCATCAAATCAGGCGGATATGCGCATTGCTGGAAGTCTACGCAGTGATGTGACGAGGACCAAGGCCACGTATGATGCTTGCAGAGGGAAGAGTGGCGGTGACAGGTGTTTGCACTGTGGGGACGCTCTCTCACGCGTCTCCTGATGTTGTTTTCGCCGCATTACTCTCGCGTCTCCTGTAATCCGGCTTCTCCGCGTAGCTGAGCGCCGACGGTGGTCGATGTGGTTGCAGATTAGTATGAGAGATGGCGCGGGTGCAGCGCCGCTAACGCCATCTAACGACGGGGTTACTCGGGCGCAAAAGGGAGTAAGCTGTTCCTACTTGGCTAGGGGTAGGCCAGCTGGGTGGACGTTTCGCCCGCTCGCCAGCCGTTCGCGGGACCGTCCTGCGGAAGGCTTAGGAGCAGGACACCAGAATGGACGAACACGATCGTTCGAACGCGCCACCGTTCGCGTAACCGTACACGCGAACAATCAGGCGTTGGTGTCCAGCATGGGAGCGAACATATTCGCTCGCTACCCGGCCGCGGTGAGTTAAACTTCCTCGATTTGTAGCGCGCCCATCGGAATGTTCTATTGGTAATAATTCGGCAGGCTAGATTGGTGTATAAAAGGCGCAATACATTCCCTTGCGATTGTTTGCACTACTGTGTTGTCGCTCCTTTGTACCAAGAGCACATTCGAAACTCCCCAGCACAGATATGTAGCATACCGAAAGTGAGGATAAGAGTGAAGCATGTAACTAAATCATATTTTTGTAGTTGCAGTGAAGTTACCTTTGTTGACGCTGGCCCATTACATCGACGCGTCGTCTTCTACGCCGATCACGGGAGGTAAATTGAGTAGCGCGTTTTCTTCATGCCTTCGTTCTAGCTGTGACTACCTAGACCGAATCGCCGCTTCGAGTGAGATTGTGGGTAGGCACCTGAAACGCCGAGAAATGCTGTTCTGGCCTGTGCGCTGGAGCGTGAAAATTGAACCCATGAGTGTATACTACGCGTCCAAATGTGGCAATCACAATGCCTAATAATGTAAACCTTTCTTACGTTGTGAGAGCTGAATATGCATCAACAGCAGTGTAAGGGGCCGCGTCACAAGAGATGCAGCGCCCGAGCAACCTCTATACACAGGGCAACAGCAGCTGAGGTTAAGAAATGCAAACGAACCGTGAAAAAAGGTTTTGCATTTGAGCATATATATATATATATATATATATATATATATATATATATATATATATATATATATGATTCTCTATTAAAGAACGCTAGGTCATCAAATCAGATCGATGTTGGAGCACGTAAAGCCCTAAATATCTTTGTATTTTTTTATGATTCTCTCACAACGAAACCATATCTCGTAACAACCCCAACCAACGCTCAGTAGAATGAGCCGCGGCCTCGAGATATATTTTTTTATCGAACACCGTTCCACACACATCTTGTCTTCACATATTTTTAACTGTGCTGGCTCAACGCTACCATTTCTACTACTTCGCCTACAGTTAATACATTTTAGCTTTGCGCACTCGTTCGATTAAAAGCTATATCGATAGTCAATGACCCGACAGACTCCGCGACAGCACCGCTCTTTCTGATGCTTCTTTGAAGACAGCTGATCCCTGTCGGCTTCGAGTGACGCGCAAAAAGAACATGGGGAAACGGCAGCGACGAGAAAAACACCGCAGCTTCGCCCAACGACGAAAAACAAGCGCAGTCATTGTGAGACTGGGAGAGGGCCTAAAACAAAGGGATTCTTCGTTGGCCGGCTCTCCCATTCACCGCGACGCTGTGGATATGCCAGGTGTCAACCGTGCTGCGTCTCATCCCCCCCACCCCTCTTTGTACTTCTTTGGCGTAGGCAAACGTCTGCGGGGCTGATTCACTATTGGGTCTAGCTGTGAAATGTGAAGCTGCCAACCTCTGTCTACGCAACCCCTGTTGGCATTGTGCCACGTGACTCCGCGCTTACTGAGTCAGCAATGAGGGAATCGCTCGACGGCGGGCGCCATACCTTCCTCTGCAGCATCACCAACTTTGGCAAATAAGGAATCGTAATTTCTTGTGGTAAAGCTAACAAAATGGACAATCGGGCGAGTTGGTTAACGCTCATTATAGGCTGATCAAGTAGCGCTGCTGCCAACCATCGAGCTACCAGGGTGTTTGGCAGAAGGTATCTGTGAAACTACATAAAAAGCAAGAAAAGTAAAAGTAAAAAAAAGAAAGACAAAGAATACAGAAAAGGCATGTTAGTGTAAAATTTCCCTTTTTCTTATGTACAGTGTAGGCCAACCGGTATCATGGCGTCAGCAGGGCGTGTGCGCATGCACCCTGAACTTGGTAACATCGGTTTATTTCCAAAACTATAATTGAATTCAATTCAACTTTTTTTATTTGACATAAAGCGCACAATGTAATTACATGAACGTCTCGTACCCTTAGCCAATGAGTCCAATATGGGTCCATGCACAATAAATGCGTCCATGCAGAACAGTGTATGCAAGTATTAGTTTTCACACACAAATCGAAAGCAATTAATAATAAAGAAGGTATGTACAACGCTCACTGTGTTTATCTTGATGAAATAGAAGGCGAAAAACGTTACTGAGGCTCGTTAGCGTCCTTACGTGCATTGAATGCGAAGGCATTTTGACTCTTTCGCGCGATACTTTCACTTCGTCATGTGCTCGAACTGGGCAGCGTCAATTTTGAAGGTGGACCACCTATATTTTGCTCGAATTGGGCAGCGTCAATTTTGAAGGCGGGCCACCCATATTTTGGGGATGTGTCAAGTGAATTTTGGGAGTGGGCCAAGACGGTTTTGAACTTGGGTCAACTCAATTTTCGAATTGGGCAAAGTCAATTTTCTGGGTGTGGGCCACGGCGTCCGTCCGACGCCATGGTTGTTCACCATGCGATTTCGCAGTGCGAGCCGCAGCAGATACAGCGCCGGGGACGTGACGTCATCACATGGTCACGTGGGTTTTGCACCCATCGGATGTTAGCGCTGGAAGATCGGCGGATTTTAACGCGACAGCGTAAAAGGGCCCCGTGTCGCAGAAAATCCGGCGTCGGCGTGCGATGCGGGTGGCGGAGAAAATCATCTTAACCACCCCGACCGCGCAGGCCCTCCACGTGGTGCAAGGTTTTGGTGAACAAAAATTGAATTTCTCACAGTGAAATCCGTCAGGAAAATGGTAAAGTACGACTTTACCATTCGGCGTTGGATTCGCCTTCGGACTGTTTACCAATCGGCGTCGGATTGTAATTTGAATATACGAGAAAGCCTTTTCTCAATTCTGCTACGACGAAACTCAAACAGAAATCCTTTTTCCAGCATTTCTACCAGACCTACAGCCACGCGTTGCGATGCGAACGGGTCCCGATAACGCTTCGCGTTCTACTCTTAAAGGCGAAGCTTAAGCGTCCTCCAATTTTTCGCTTCAAGGGGCATATAACGCTTTCGAATTTAAAAATTTGGAGGACGCTTAAGCTTCGCCTCTAAGAGTGGAACGCGATAGCATTCAAAGATCCCTGGCTGCTTATCAAGCTTTTTTCTCGTACATTCAAATTACAATCCGACGCTATCACTTTTGTAGGTTGTGCTTAAGCCGTACTTTACGATTTTTTCTGACGTATTTTATTTTGAGAGATTCAATTTTTGTTCACTAACGCCTTGCGCCACGCGAAGGGCCGGTGCCCGGTCGGGGTGGTTCGGCATGGGTATTCCCGCCAACGACACCGGCGCTTACGCCGACGCTGGATTTTCTGCGACACGGGCGAAATCGAAGACAAAGAACACTGAAGTACCACTGACGGAGAAATGCGCAATAACAGCGCGAACGGCCTCACCTGCGAGAAACTGCGTGGAGAGAAAACCACCCTCGTCATCGCCGTCGGGGTGCTTGCGGCCCTGAAGCAGCGGTTCCTCTTCGTCCACAGTGGTGTCATTGGACGTCACAGACAGGCGGGCTGCAGAGCCAAACGGCAACCGATGGTTCAAATATAGCCTCACAACAATCTGGTATAGACTCCCCAGAGCGTAATTTCAGCTGCCCCAGAGCATCGCCAAATCGTCACCATTATTACGTGTACTATAGCTCCTTCTCTCATAAGCTGTTAACGTGGTTTATTTCTCCTTCGTAAAATTCCAAAATTAATATTCCAAGAAAGAGGAATTCTGAAACTTGCGTTCTAAGTTTTGCGTGATCCCCTTCAGAAGCATTACCTCCTTTGCTTTCTTTTGAATGGTAATTTTTCTTTATTTCACTTACTATAGGTTTCCTTCTTCTTTCTGGGGTTTAACGTGCCAAAACCAGTACTGAATATGAGGCACGCCGTAGTGGAGGGCTCCGGATTAATTTTGACCACCTGGGGTTCTTTAACCGTGCACTACAACGCAAGCACACGGGCGTTTTTGCATTTCGCCTCCATCGAAATGCGGCCGCCGCGGCCGGGATTCGATCGCGCGATCTCGTGCTCAGCAGCGCAATGCCTTAGCTGACTGAGCCACCACGGCGGGTGCCTTTCTGTTTTCATAAATGTTTTTTTTTTTCCTGCTACAAACCCAATACCTCGCTTATACCTCAGTCTGAGATTTTTCTTAAGAAATCATCATCACCAACGTAATCATCTTAAGCTGAAAGTTGTGTACTGTGCAGCCAGGGACGCTATTGTGTCCATATAGACCGTTACTGAAACGGAAGCATCATGTACACAGCGCTATAGAATTGAGACATATCCAAAGAAATGATGACAGTTGTTGGCGCGGGGAAAAAACAAAGTCGCAGTTTCGCCCGAAAGGCGAAGCATCAATTGCGATAGCAGATTAGTAGCGTATAGAGAATACGGAGTAAGGATAGTAGTTTTATGCGCGCGCCCTTCTTTCCAACCGCGTCGTCTCCCGGGATCCTTCAGAGACCCTCAGCACCAGCACAACTAGCACGACAAAATGACCACCGTATGACCCAGACAGAGAGTAGTAGCCAACCTGACGCAAGAGTGAACTCCGCGCGAGTGTCCCGCCAGACCCAAACCCACTTCCCGTGGGTCTTCCCAGTCGGGGCAGGCGCTGCTGCATAGGCTCCGTTCCGGCTTCGTCCTCACACCGGACGTGCTGGAGCGGTGGCGGCAGTACCGGCCACGCAGGGAGAGACGTCCTCCTTTCCCTCCTCCTGACCCCCTTCCGTCGCAGGAACTTGGCCCCTCGACAGCCTCGGAGGACGAAGAAGCACCCCAGGAGCCGCACAGGTGCCCTGACTGCGGCGTGGCCACGCGACCATCCGCAGCCCGTTTGTTTTGGGTGTGCCAGCGCTACGCTAAGCAGCGGGGCCACCACCTGAGGGCGGTGCAAGTGTCGTCCTACGAGGAGTGGATTAGGCCGGCAACTGGATTAGCGGATTCCGACAGGGCCATTCTGGACTCGCTCTTGGGTTTCGCCAAGGACACGCAGCTTCTAGGACGGCTATAATGTCTCCTCCCCTCTCCCCGTCCTATTCCACATAATAGGCCTTCGAGCCATCCTACAATAAATACATTTTTATCACCATCATCATCATCATCATCATCTGGCTCTATAAACTTGGACACATTCGCTTACTTACCGAATTAACAAGCCTGGTGTCAGCGCGCACAAACAAACATGAATAGATGGCACTCGATGACCGCAGACCACCACAGTCAAAACGCTGGCGTAAGCAAGTAGCGCTTACATGTAGGCTCCCTAGTGTTAGCAGCCGTATGACTATATACATGCTTTTTTTCTAAGGGTAAATTCATTTTTCCATTCAGAACTGAGCTTGTATAAAGAACATTTTCACAAAAAAATTTGTCGCAGTTTCACACGAAAGGCGAAGCATCAATTGCGATAGCAAATTAGTAGAGAGCTATACTGAGTAAGGATAGTAGTTTTATCAGCTGTATAAATTTGGACATGCAGCAGCACCAGCAACGCGCAGAACTGTTGTCGACGCCGTCGCC
Source organism: Dermacentor silvarum (assembly GCF_013339745.2). Lineage (NCBI taxonomy): Eukaryota > Metazoa > Arthropoda > Arachnida > Ixodida > Ixodidae > Dermacentor > Dermacentor silvarum. Next base: position 56,350,403 of record NC_051163.1, read on the forward strand.
GTTTTGCCCGCGTTCGCACCGAACGCGCGCGCCGTTGGTGACTGTTGCCGGTGCCTCTGGGGGCGGCTCGGAGGTTTTCGACGAGATCAGAATGGGACACTCGTCGAGCAGCGTCGGAAATCTTACCCACCTTCTCGCCTCGCAACGTTTTATTGCGATAGCAATTATATGGACACTTCTACCGGATTTCTGCCGTCGCCGTCGTCGTCGCCGTCGCCGTGAGGTTCCCTATAGATAAAATCTTCGCCGCGCGCCGTATGCCCGAGCGGAAGCGTGCGGGGACGCGCGCTTCACGGAGAGCGAACGCACTCAATCACCCACGCGCAAGCGAGGAAGCGGGAAGCCAGCGCCGGAGGGAGCGCGGGGGGGGGGGGGGGGGGGGGGGCGCACTTCTACGCTGCCAACAACCGCGCTCGTCGCTCGTCCGCACCGTCTCTTATCTCCACACGGCTCTGACCTTTATGCGCCGTGCGTGCATTCGCCGCTCAGTTTCCGTTGAAGCGATAGACCGCACGTACCATAGCCCCCTGCGGCGTATATACGCTCGCTGCCAGCGTTTTGACAGTCGTTGTCTGCAGTCGTTCAGTGTGATCTATTCCTGTTTGTTTGTGCGCGCTCACACCACGCTTGTTTATTCAGTTAGTAATAGTCGGGCCACATTTTCCAACGCACGCTACACATGCAATGCTGCCCAGATCGGCAGTGCAGCACTACAGGTGTGTCCCTTCGCGCGCGCTGCCCACGGGAATCGCTTCTCATCAACATCACGGTTTCACACGCGCCTTCTCGTGGTCATCGAGTCTCTCTTTATGTCGGTCTACTTACGCCGCAGCACACCTGCTTACTTAATCAGCTCATGTTTACTACAATTCATATTGCTACCAAAGCCGCTCACCTTACTTCGTATGACATTGCTGTGTTGCTATCGCATTCATTGCTTCGCCCTTAGGGCGAAACTGTGACATTTTTATATAAACAGGCAAACGTCGCCTCCCCTCCTTCCCCCCCCCCCCCCCCCACGGTCTTTCGCGCGTCGGAAGAAGTCGCGTTTGCTCTACATATATGGTGATTGTAAAGGAGGAAAGAGACGCTTAATTCTGAGGCCCTTCAAGGAGCACGGCGCCGAACGCGCGTTTGTTCTCCGCCGTGCGTTCACTCCCCGTGAAAGCGCGCGTCCCTCGCGCCCTTTCACTCGCACATACAGCGTCCGGCGCGCGGCGACGATTTCATCGCCATTGACGTCCTACGGAACCTCACGGCGACGGCGCCGGCAGAAATCCGCTTTGGAGTGTCCATATAGTTGCTATGGCAATAAAAGTAAATCAGGGTAACGTTTATGTTCCTGGGCCGGCTGTTCTATTCTCTGCCTCGTGGTCCTCTCCTCATCGTTCGCCCCCTAACGCCCGGTTTCCTAGCACCCGAGCCCAAGTATATAGCCGCGTTTACATAAATGCGACAGCAGGCGACAGTAGCGCATCACATTTCGTAGCGCACCACGAGTAATGCGATGTGCCAGCGTTTACATGCAGCGCATCACCCCTGGTGCGATGGCAGCGGTGTCGTACATCGAAGGCAAACCAGCGCTTGCAGACGCATCCGGCGTCTCGCCACGCTGCAGCTCGGCGAGCGCAGCAGATCCACAGCAAATTGCATTGGCCATAATTCATGATGCGATGCGATCGCGTTTACATGCGCTGCGAAAGTCGACTTACTCATCCCTAATCCACCCATGTCTGACGCATTAATGCGAAGCGCTTAATTTCCTAGCGCATTATCCCCGTTTACATGGATGCGATGCGCTAGAAAGTTAATGTCATACGATGCAATGCGTCAGTTGTCGCGTTCATGTAAACGCGGCTTCTCCATCTTCATTAGAATATATATATATATATATCTATATATATATATATATATAGAGAGAGAGAGAGAGAGAGAGAGAGAGTTAACAACGCGGTAGCTCAGTCAGCTAAGGCGTTGCGCTGCTGAGCACGAGATCGCGTGATCGAATCCCGTCGGCGGCGGCCGCATTTCGACGGAGGCGAAATGCAAAAACGCCCGTGTGCTTGCGTTGTAGTGCACGTTAAAGAACCCCAGGTGGTCAAAATTAATCCGGAGCCCGCCACTACGGCGTGCCTCATAATCAGAACTGGTTTTGGCACGCAAAACCCCAGAAAGAAGAAGAACACGATCAACACTTTGTATTGAATACTACACCAGCACGAGCGAATAAAACGCGAGCAGGGAAAGCCAAACAGGAACACAACAAGGGTACAACATTTTGTTTTTCAGTTATGTTGTCATATTCGAGTTGTAAAAAATAAAAGGTTGCGATTTTTGTATTCTCTATCAAAAACGGCACAACGCACGTCTAAGTGCTAATCAAGCGCATTGTCAGGTTGCGTGCCTTAAGTACAATATTCCCATTTCGCTGTTCAGATATGAGATTCATGGTCGGCTTTCGTTCCACTACGATAGTTTCGACACTTGACGAGTGAGGAACACAGCTCTGAAGTGCCACTGCGTCGAACAAACAGTGTGGAACGTCATGAAACTGAAGTCATTCGAATACCTACAGGAACAATGTCTTGAAAAGATTACTTAAAAAACTAAATTAAGGACAGCAAAAATTGTGCATCCTGTGCTTGTGTAGTTCAAATACATGCGCTAATGCAGCTCCACTAACGTGAAACCTGGGGAAGTGCGAAGCAGTGATGCACCGCTGTTTCCCTTGTGTATTCCTTGCTGTTTATCTTGTTTTATCCTGTGTCTATCTTGTGTTTAGCAATCTATCATCCGTTTTGACATCTCTGCTAAGGCACAACTGGTGGGAAACCATCACGCACATGGAGGCCAAAGCCCTTTGCTGATGATAGTTAGAAGCGAATTTAACGAATTCCTTGATAATTAATGCGCTTAATGCTTGATTATTCCTGTCTCTTAAATTATTATGAATCATGTTAGTTTATGTTGAACCGGTTTTGATCAATTCTGCACTTGTTTTGACCCTGTTTTGAGCAGTTGTTTTTGAGCGTGATCACGACAAATCGCACGCGATAGACACCGACGACAGCCCGGGCCCCTAAAGTGCTTCGCAATTAAAAGCCGACATTTTAGACAAATGTGTAATAATGAATGATTAATTTGCACTCCTATAACAAATATCTAAGCTGTCACGTGCGCTCCTATGCGACTGAAATAATTCTTCTAAGGGCGAAAGACCTTGCACACGAGCAAGCGCCGGTTTTATGCTTTCTTAGGCCTGTCTGCAGTGCCGAAAACTTATAGAACACCGGCAATAGTGGCGAAACGTGACAGCTAAGCTGCTGGTGCGACTCCTAGAAAAATAAATTCCGTTAGAAGCTAGGATAAATTATTATTATTATTATTATTATTATTATTATTATTATTATTATTAGTTATTATTATTATTATTATTATTATTATTATTATTATTATTATTATTATTATTATTATTATTATTATTATTATTATTATTATTATTATTATTATTATTATTATTATTATTATGCGCCGCAACGCCAGCTCCGGCACGACATCGTGACGACACAAATTTCAAAGTATTCGCCCGTGTTTGGCCTTTCGTGCCTCATTAAAATACTTTACGCTTGCTAATTCAGTATGTGGCTCATTTAGAGTACAACGTAGTCTGTTTTTACCGATAAAATATTACTACAGGCTTGACTAGGCATCGTCGGAATCCATGACGCCATGGCGAGTCGGTGCGAGAACTTCACGGTGGCGGCGCCAGCTGCCATTCGTTTTTGCGCGTTTCTTTTCTTCTTCTTTTTTAAAAAGGCGATAGTCTTTCTTGGGCTACCTAAACGCGAGAAACGTTGTCTATCTGTCTACTGCACGCGCATTTTCGCCGATGACTGCATAATATACCGACCAATTACCAGCTTTGAGGACCACCTTATTCTTCAAGGCGACCATCAACGCATTAGGGCCCATTCACACTTGCGACTAGGCGAGGTCGCGCGACCAATTGCGACTGGCGACCAGAAAATTACTCAAGACGAACGATGTTCACACTTACAAATGCGACCGACGAGTCGCTAAACCGAAATGCATCACGATATGCCGTTCACGTCTGCTTGAAATGTCATCGCCGCGTAAAATAAGCGGACGTACTGTTCCTTCGCATCTGATTGGTTCAGCTGTTCTGCGACTGCGGTCGCGCGACTGAAAAATCGAGCAGTGAGCGACTGGCCCGAAACGGTCGCATTTCGAGAAAAGCGACCATTTGCGACTACTTGCGACTGGTCGCTTTGCGACCAACTTGGTCGCGCGACCTCGCCTAGTCGCAAGTGTGAATGGGCCCTTAGTGACTGGTGCGACGCCTGACAAATGACTCTTAACTCATCTAAATGCAAGGTAATGACTTTCACACGCAAACACTTTAACTCAAGTTTTTCTTATTATATAGATGCGGATCTAGTATCTGAAGCTTCACTGTACAAATATCTAGGCGTTAATCTCGCACCAACTCTTTCTTGGGACTCTCCTCATATAACAACCACACGCGCTAATGGTTCGAAAACACTAGGGTATATTCATCGCAACCTACGTAATTCCCCGTCTGACATCCGCAAATCAGCCTTTCTGACGTTCGTCCGTCCACAGCTCGAGATCGCATCCCCGATATGGTCTCCACATCACGAGTACCTAATCTGCATGTTAGAAGTCATCCAAAACCGAGCTAGTCGTTTCAATTCCCGCAATTACAATAGGCAGTCAAGCATAACTCGAATCAAACTCGACCTTTCGCCTCCTGCACTAAGTAGTCGTCGTGACGTGGCTCTGCTGTCCTTGTTCCATAAATATGTTCATCAAATGAAGTCATCGTCTTTGCTGCTGGAACGTGCAAGTTGCATATCACCACGACTGAATAATGATTTAAGTTTCACTCGCATCTACGGAAACACGGATGCATTTAATTTGTCGGCTTTGCCACTAGCCATCCGCTTGTGGAATACGCGTCAACATTATACAGCGCAAAGAAAAGCTCTGGCCTATTTGAGGCAAAATATATGTACATAACCGTGATCCGCAGCGTTCATTTAATTAAGAATACGCATTGGACTGGTTTTTACGTTAGTAAATGAAAAATCTGCGCGTTAGAAATGGTGTCGAAGAGACGCTATACGTTAAAAACAAGCCGACTGAAGCCGCTGCTCTGTAGCCGGCTTTAAGCCAACAGTAATAAAAGGTACCAACAGATGGCACGAGAGCAGGGCGAACGCGGGAAGTTTGAATTGAATTCAGTAAAACCTCCATTGCATCCATCATGGGAGAAGTGAGAGGGGAGGGGAAGAGCGTGAGGGGTGGGAGAAGAGAGGGTGTTACGTATCAGGGGCGGCAGAATACTATCGTCTAGCGAAGCAAGCAGATATGCGGCCATTTTTTTTTCCTTACCAAGCCTCCTCTCAGGTCAGAGCGGCGTAGTTTAGATATACTAACCTACTGATTTGATTAACTCTGGCTTTATGAGAAACGGAACATTTTGTATACTTGGTTTCCGTTTTGTGATTCCCGCCACCAGTGGCGCCAGTGCCATCCTATGTTTACATAAGCGTGTTTGCTACAATAAACTAGTTGTTGGGCGCCGGTGGATTGACCAGTCATTACGCCTGAGCGGGACACGTCGCTAGTACCATATAACCTGGGTACTCTAGCCAAGCCTAACCTGACCTAACGTAACCCGTGCTCTGTGTCTCGTCCTCCTTAGCGCTGTTAACGTGTTTGACGAATACACTGCAGCTTTAAAAGTCAATAGCTTTCGTCGGCTCTTTCGTGGTCGGTGGTCGATGCATCGGTAGCTGGACACAGCAAGGAAGAACCCTCATTCTCTCGCTCGCCCTCTGGCTCTCGTTCGTTCGTTCGTTCGTTCGTTCGTTCTAATTCGTTCGTTCATTCATTCCGCTCCAATCCGATCCGTTCATTCGGGTGATTCGCTTACACTGACAAACATCGTCGATGGCTTCTGCACAAGCATTTTTTTTTCTTCAATAGCTGCGAGGTGGCTTACGCATGCACGTCTCCGGGACACTGTCGTTCCAGGTATTCCCTCGGAGACACACCAGCGTCCTGGTATCCATCTGCGTGTCGTTGAACATGTGGTCCTTGCAGCACTTGTACAGCGCCGTCTCCTCAGCGCGGTGTACCAGGTATCCCAGCCGAGGCGCCGGTGGCGTCGGACAGCCCATGACTGCGAGAACCAATTAGAATGAGAATCATACTGAGAATAAGTGTCAACGCCAGTTGATGCATTAGCACACAGCTATCTTCTATCATGTCAATAAAGAGGGGGGACGAATTCCTCCGCAGATGTATGCATCGGCATAAGGACTCTTGACGTAATTGCCTAATTGTCTTGTAAGCATCCTTTGAATAGGGCCTATGCAGACGTCGCGTGCGCCTGGTGGCCATGGGAAATCATGTAAACCACAACAGCGCTGCCTCCGAGATTTTTCAGCGCACCGCGGGCTGCAACGGGCGCCACCTAATCTCGGAGGTCATGCTGAAAAGCCGCTCTCGCTCTCAACGTTCTGGGTCAAGCGTCCCTTCCAGCGAGCGGTAATGGCGGTGCTTTTATTGCGATAGCAATTATATGGACACTCAAAGAGGATTTCTGCCGTCGCCGTCGCCGTAAGGTTCCGTATGACGTCAACGGCGATGAAATCGTCGCCGCGCGCCAGACGCTGTATGTGCGAGTGAAAGGGCGCAAGGGACGCGCGCTTTCGCGGGGAGCGAGCGCACGGCGGAGAACAAACGCGCGTTCTGCGCCGTGCTCCCTGAAGGGCTGCAGAATTAAGCATCTCTTTCGTCCTTTACAATCACCATATATATATATATATATATATATATATATATATATATATATATATATAGAGAGAGAGAGAGAGAGCAAACGCGACTTCTTCCGCCGCGCGAGAGGCCGTGGGGGACGGGAGGGAGGGAGGGGAGGCGACGTTTAGCTGCGGCACCAAATGCTTATTTCTATAAAAACGTTCCACCAATTGCGATAGCAAATTAGTACAGAGCTATACGGAGCAAGGATAGTAGTTTTATCAGCTGTATAAACTTGGACAAGCGCGCTCATGACGTTCCGAGGTCTACAAACGGTATAATGCTTTCGCATTGCAACACGTAAGCGGTCTCGAGTGTCTCTACCGATTTTTTTTTTTTTTACAGTGATATAGAAGGTGCGTGACTCTCACACTTGTACTTGAGCAGGAACCCTCTGGCCGGCACGAAGCTCCTGGTGCGGAAGCGGACCACCAGTCGGCGCCCCGTGGAACGCAGGGTGCGAAGGCTGCGGCGCGACTCGCCGCAGGCGACCAGCAGCGGCCGGCCGGACTCGAGCACGCTCAGGGCGTCCTCGGCGCAGTCGGACTCGCTCAGCGAGTCGAGCAGCGGCCCCGGAGCGCCGGGCTGCAAGAACCAGAGATTGCGAAGTTGCTCAGTTGAATATTCGTTTAGTATACAATCTACAGTACAAACCAGATATATCGATCCCACATATAACGAATTACTGTGTACACCGAACAGCAGTAAGATCCCCTTGAAAATTTTTACGTACAAGTTTTATTTTATATATCGAAAGACGTATATATCGAACTGCTTTGTGATGCCCTTCAGATTCGATATATCCGGGTTTAACTGTGTATACTCTCATAACGGTAACCCTGATTAAGGTTCATGTTCCCGCGTTTAAAAGTAGAAGGACCGTGGTGGTATTGATGTCTTGGTTCCTTTTTCAGTCCATCCATCTATGAATTAGTTGTGGACGGATACTACGTATTACGTCTAATGGAATGCCAGAATAGAGGATACGTAGCCGAGAACACGGGTGTTAGTGGCCACATCTTGTCACGTAAGGTCATTCAGCCAAACAGCGCAGGAATCACATTGCTTAGCTGATGGCACAAACGTTTCGGCAGTGACATATGCTTCACAAACGTGTTTTGGGTTTTTTATTACAGCGAAGCTGTATAGTTTTACCTCCCAGTGGGCCTGTCATGTCCGTGGGCCAAAACTCAACCAATCAGCGGGAGGCGCGCGCCGCGTGCGCCATTGGGTTCCTTGCAGCACCACCAGATGGCATTCGCCTCCGCTCATCCTCAACAACGGCGGCGCCGGCCGTGCGGGGAAAAGAACCAGAAAGCTCGCCTTCACGCATAGCTTCCGCAGCAAGCGTTTCCCGGTAAAGTTTACGGTTGCATAAGATGAGAAGGAAATTTACAGAAAAATAAAATTGGGTTGGAGTGCATACGGCAGGCATCGCCAAATCCTGACTGGGAGCTTACCACTGTCGTTGAAAGAAAAGTGTACAATCATTGCATTCTACCGGCGCTAACATATTGGGCAGAAACTTGGAGGTCAACAAAGAAGCTCGAGAACAAGTTAAGGACCGCACAAAGAGCGATGGAACGAAACATGCTAGGCCTAACGTTAAGAGACAGGAATCTAGCGGCGTGGATCAGAGAGAAAAACGGGGATAGCCGATATTCTAATTGACATTAAGCGAAAAAAAATGGAGCTGGGCCGGCCATGTAGTGCGTGCGATGGATAACCGGTGGACCATTAGAGTTACCAAGAGAAGGGAAGCGCAGTCGAGGACGGCAGAAAACTAGGTGGGGTGAAAAAGTTAGGAAATTTGCAGGTACAAGTTGGAGTCAGCTAGCACAAGACAGGGGCAATTGGAGATCGCTGAGAGAGGCCTTCGTCCTGCAGTGGACATAAATATAGGCTGCTTATTATGATGAAGCTGCAGTTGCCGGGAAGCGGCAACTGTAACCTACGAATCAGGGAGTGACTTAGCCACATTTACATATGTAAAAGAAGAATACGTCTAGCAACTTATTTGTGTTGTCACACTGCTATGGGAAGGTCACGCATATTGAGGAATCCTCACGCGTTTCAGGCGTTGCACCTGAATGGTACACGGGCTGACGAGCAGGAGAAGATGGAGGAAGAAACTTCATTCGACAAAAAAGAATAAAAAAAAACTGTACGCAGAAACCATTGACGACAATTGTCAATGTAAGGGAACAGCCCAAACGAACGAACGAACCAACCAACCAACGAAGAGCCGACAGCACGGCCTCCCGCTGTTCGTGTGTGGGTTTGGTATATATGGCAGGTGCGTTTGGTGTGTAAGGACCTTCGCGAGTGGTGTGGTATTACAAGGCATGTTCTTCCCGGTGTGGAAATTTATAAACACGAGGTGAACACCGAAAGGATACCGTCGGCGTTTGTCTTCTGCGACCAAAGAAAGGTTTACGCTGATTTTATAGCTGCATGTTTGCTGTGCCTTTTGCTCAGACCAGTGATGCACCACGGTACGTTATGCGCACAGCTGCAAGGCATAAACGCTAGTGTGTTTACCTTCAGCGCTTATGCCAGCAGCGGAAGCTAGAACATTGCCCTGGCGCCGGCAGCGCCAAATGAGCGGAGTGTGACGATGCGTTCACTTGGCTTTACCGTAGAGACTTGTGTAAGGGCCGCACTTTTTTTTTTTTGCACAATTTTGGTGAGGTGCGGCCCTTACACGGGAGCGCACCTTTTCGTCAAAAATGGTGCCGGCACAGTTTTGCGCACATGCAGGACGAAAAAGATCGGAGAGAGCCTTATCCGTCACGCAGCCAGCCTTGGCCAGCGAACGCTCCGTGAAGCCATCCCTTTGCACAGTGGTGGCCCAACACGTGACTCTTGCGTCCAGATCACGGAGTAAGAACCGAGATTTGCTGAGACGTTTGGTGCGCCGTAGCTATGCCAGTAGTTTTTATTCGGTGCGCGCTTGTTCGGCTGCCCTGCCGTTGTTCTGCCTGCAGAGCGGGAACACTAAAACAAACAGCTCGCTTTGACGTGCGATCACGTGTTGGGCCACCCCACTCGGCTTCAATCGCGTTGCGCGATGCTCCCTCGTATGTTTTTCCTTCCTTCATGCTTGCGCACACCCCGGATCCCCGGATGTACCACTGCATCAGACGTCAGCGCACAGCTCTCGCCATCTAGTAGCGGCACGCGGAAGTACGCGGCGAGCGAAAATTCGACGATGCGCGCGCGCGGCATCAGGGCACCGAACGCGATTTTTCTCCGTTGAAATTTTTTCTCCAAATCTTGGGCTGCCAAGTTGGGGGTGCGGCGCTTACACGAGTCTATACAGTAATTGTGGCTTTCGTAGCTCAAGCACACTGCGCGTCTCTGGATGCTTATCCTTCAGGCAAAAGCCGCCCGTGCACTATCGACAGCACGAGGGCTACATTACGCGAATGCGTCTCAAGCCTCCGCATAATAGCTATCGCTCTAAAATTACTAGTGTTATATAAGAAGTTTTCACAAATTATGAATGACACTCGTTCTGGTGGGAGCCTCCTTCGAGGATTTCAATACAAGAAGCGCTTCGGAAGCATGTCAAAAATTCCGAAAACGTGATATGTATATATAAGGGTAATAATTGGTCTCCAAGCAGACACCGCTATAGCATTTCTAAATCTTTGAAATAAGGTTCGGTGCTTGTTTAAAAACGCAGTATATGGCGGTTAGGAATAGCAACATATTTGCTGTTTAGACGGCTTGTTTTAATAAGATTTGTAGAGGAATCTTGAGCCACTGTGGAAGTTGAAATGGAAGAGTTCTACATTAAATTCCTGTACGATTTGCTCACCACCGCATCACTGCTGCTGTCAATCTTCTGCGATTACGATCACCTACGCTGTTGTTGTAATTAGTACATCAAGAAACTTCCATTTGTAGTTGGACCTCTTTTTTTGATATTGTAGCGGAGGCGATATGTATGTAGGCGAATGATATATTTACAGAATATTTACAAAGAAAGCCAGGGCAAGAGAAGATAGCTGACCGGCCACAGGAGCAAGCGTGTCCATCATCGTCTTCATCACTATGCCAAGCATTGCGTTCTTTGATGTACGGACCGCTCCGTAAAAACATAGTCTGTTAATCGTCAACTAATTAAACTCCGTTATCAGGCAGAGCTTAGTACATACTCTTCATGCATCGCGTCTAACGCTGAGGATGTTGGAGAGACTTTCTTCGGTGGCTGCAGTTCAGTGAAACTGTTCTTTGTTTAGGTTTAGTAATAAGTGAAAACAAAATCATTCTTTAAAAAGGCACAAATCGTGTATTTGTACGGTTGCTAACTGACCATTTGCAAAATTTTCCTGTGCATGAGCAAGAAACGTATGGCACATTTTGCCGTGGGGTCACATGATCGACGTGTGTCTTTGTGTTACTGGTGTTAGGATTAAATTAACCTGAACGTCTTAGCAAATTTTCTTGCAGATAACGTCAGCAATACTAAGCCGAAGGTAACACTTTCGTCAGGAATAAACAGGTTTTATTGTCTAATTAGCCCATAATTTATATTCACAGAGCAAAAGCCCTTGATCTGTGCGCGGACTCAAAACTCAGCTGGCGGTGAAGCGGTGAACCATCACCGATAGGAATAGCAGGGATATAGCAGGAATAGCAGGATATAGCAGGAATAGCAGGAATAGCAGGAATAGCAGGAATAGCAGGAATAGCCTCGTTTCTCAACCAGATTTTGTAGAGCAGATCGGCTCCTGCCTCAGAAGTTAATGACGGAAAATGCCGAAGTGCAGCTCTTTAAAAGCCCTTCATAATAGGGGGAGGGAAGTGTAGGGAGAGTTTCACTAGGGATGGTAACTTGTTTTCTTGTGTTCTTGTTGTTTCCTCTTTCCTTCCCTCCTTCCAACTTAAAATTCTATGTTTCTGTCTGCTTCTTTCCGAAGAGTAGGCAGGCGTTGGGCCCCTTCCGGTGGCAGTAGCCAGCCTGCTCCTAGCTTTCCCTTTCCTCTCTTAGAAGTGTACATGTTTTCAGACCGAATAGCAATAATAATAATAATAATAATAATAATAATAATAATAATAATAATAATAATAATAATAATAATAATAATAATAATAATAATAATAATAATAATAATAATGACCGACTGCGAAGACGAAGGAGGGCAGCATCCGTCGTTAATTTCTAAGAGAGCCGAACTGACTCCCAGAAACTTCGGGTATTAAGAAATCCACTATTGAAGTGGAGACGTTTGTTAATTATTACTTAATTATCCCAACCAGACAGGTAATTCAATAAAAAGAAAATGCATAGCTTCCAAAACTTGCCGGTCGCACACAGTCTCTACTCACCCTGGGAGGCCTGATGGACACGTCGAGTATCCTGAGCACGACGGTCTGTCCCGGCGACGCCTCCAGGACCCAGGAGCAGTTGGACAGCGCAGGGTAGAAGTGCGGGAAACCGGGAGAGGACAGGTAGCCCTCGGTCGGAGAGCGCACGTGGGCGCCGCACTTTTGCATCAGCGAACGTTCTGCACAGACAAGTTGGTGTTGCACGAGTTAGCGCGCAGCTCAGCTGACCAGGTTTTGCGGACCAGGCTATCGTCGGCGTTTTATCATGCTGCACAGCGTGGAACTGGACAAAGGCGTAGGCAAGTGCTATAGACAACGTCTCAGACAGACGTATCAGTGGTCAATAGTTCGATTTGGGTAGATATTCTGTAAGAGTCCACCTAGTGGACATGTCCATTTCATCTGCCGTTGAAGTTTTGATTGGCGGGGCTGGGCTGCGCTTTAACAGGAACCAGGTGCTACAGCCAATCAGCACTTCAGCGGCAGACTAAATGGACATGTCCATTTCGTCTGCTGTGGACTCGTACAGACTACCTCCCCTGAAGTGCATGTCATGTGAATCCGTGCGATGGGAGATGCGTTCGTCCTGCACTGTACATAAAATAAAATGATGATGATGATGATGATGATGATGAGGAGGAGGAGGAGGAGGTGGAGGAGGAGGAGGAGGAGGGTTTTCATGTGTAAAAGTAGAGCCGTTCTTTCGGTTTGGCTAGCGATTCCGGGATCTCGGATCATCTGCCGTCAGAGTGCGCTCAAAGTAACTTGCGCGGTACACGACGCAATCGCCAAGATGAACCTGCCGTACAACGAAGTACAAATTTTAAGAACTCTCTAATTTGCTCGACAACAAACACCACTCCTTTTAGTTAACGCACAAACGGTAAGATTAAGTGTTTTATCTTTACAAATTAGCCTATGCCGCGAAGTTATAGTATAAAACTAGAATATAAGTTTTTGCAGATAGACAAAGTAGTGAGAACGTTACAACCAACATAAATTCAAACGCCAAGTCGAAAATCACTGGAATGCGTTAACGCATTTACAAGTTGACCTGGGCCAGTATTTTGTTGCGATGCCTTTCCGGTAATAATGCCTTTTCGCGCTTTTCGCGCTTTGTCAGTGGTCGGAGCGACGGTCCGCTCGCGTTATCAACGGGATCAGCCGGCCGTGAGCGGTGGATGATAAGACTAGTGTAGAATAAGTCATAAGACATCGCTACAAAATCGCGGCCCTGAGCTCGTGCGATGCAAAGATTCTTTTCCATCGATTCTATTCGTTCTTTATCATCCATCGCAGCGAGCAGCCGATACCGGCGATAAATAATGCGTGGCGTCCTGCCAGCCAATGATGAAGGATCAGAAGAAGGGGAAAGGATGAAAATTGTTACGTAACGTGGCCGGCTTATCTGCAACCACGTTTTGACTGAGGCTCCTAAATGTACATTTGGGACTGTAGAATCACTTATAAGACGGCTACAGTGCGACTTCACATCGCACTCCCATGTGAGAACGCGCAGCACGCTTTCTGGTTAGGATTATTTCTGTTGGCGTTTCAATTTTGTGCTGATGGTACAATTTTTGAAAGCTGCGACCGTTCACTGCAGCTGAGAAAGTGGGCCAAACTTTGTTCACTGCAACCCTGCGCCCAGCCATAACGATAAGCATGTTATAACCATCAATTTTAGTTTTTCATTTTTTTTGGGGGGGGGGAGGGGGGGCGTATCGCGATCAACGAATTGCGCACTTGGATTATTATATGCGTGGTGTGTGAAAAGAAAATGAAAACGTTACACGTGGCGTGATCTGGCGTTGAGGAAGGAACTGGGGGTTAAGCTCGGGCGTCGTTTATAGTATCCGTCGGCAAGGGGAAAAAAATTATACAGAATTAGCACTCTGTTATTCCTCGACGCCGTTGGAGGCTTCCTGTTTGTCGCCCAAGTCTCATTAGGCGAGCTTGGGCAGCGCGAACGAGAGAGGACAGTAGAGGAGTTAGCTTTTTCCCTCCCTCGAGCCGGGCACGGCGAATGCCAGCGCGCCGGCATAATTCACGCAACTGTGAAAACTTGTTAGGACTGGCATCTGACCCCGGATTTTGTCGAAGGGTTAACAGTTACCAGTTGACCCCGTTCGGGTAGCGATTATACCGTGATTATTATACCTTGGTGGGACTGGAGTACTAATAGTGGGACTGATACACTAAAAAAAAAGAAAGCTTGCACCTCTAAGGGCTTATCTTGACACCAGGTAATAATCAATCATAATCTATCTTGCGTGCCGTTTTGCAGATCACGACAGGCATGCGCGTTATCAGCGTGCATGACGTAGCGTTCTGGATACGAAAGTAGCGAGCGCAGAGTTTTCCTGCATGGAAACAGCAAACAAGACAGGCGAATGGTATTGTTTGGGAACAGGCGTAACTTTTTTTTTAATTGTGCATATAGTAAGCGTGGCAGTGTGCCACTTTTTAGCCTGAACTTTTCTTTATGCGGACACTCCAAGTGACTTTTGCCGTCGGCGTCGCCGTGAGGTTCCATATATATTTAGGTACATGTATGCTATATGTCATGAAATGCGGTATATGCGGGTTACTATTGCCGCACCATTCTATCACTGAAGTTGTTCACACCTGGTCTTACATTCATGACAAAATCATTCCTCGTAATTTTGAGAATGACAGCCCACAAGCAAATATCATGAAACAAGAAACAGACAGCGCATGCCATTTATCTTAAGTCTTCTCAGACTTAGATATTAAAAGTGCGAAACAATGACAGAGCTTAAACATTAAAAATTATGTAATTTTATTGACGCGGCTGCGCACTACTACCTCCAGGATCGGCCCAGGAAAGAGTTCTGAAACATACCCGATAAGGAAAAGTGGCAGTAAAGTCGCTAAGAAAGACGTTGGCTTTAATCGATAAACATAAATGAAATTGTCCGATGGCAGGATTTAAACAGAGGACTGCCAGCATAACAGATCGTTTTTACTTCAGTTTATACTGGTACTACGGCTACGAGTCGTACACTTCGTTTAATATTCGAACATGCTGCTATCGCGTTCACTGCTTCGCGCTTATGGCGAAACTGTGATATTTTTTTTCTGAATAAAATAATTTGTATTCCAAAGCAATGTATTCCAGGAAAACTCTCTCCCTTTCTTGGAATACAGTACGTTGAACACGGATGTTTTCCAATTTTTCACAATACAGCCATACTAGCTAGACACTCACATGAAAATAGAAGAATTTTAATTGACGCAGCGACTATTGCAAGAGGCAGCTGTATCAGTAAACCTTCCATAGCGTTGACGGATAAAAAAATTTCTTACTAGAATCATTTGCACGTGGGGAGCCGCCTTAGGTTATGTTGGTTTTTTCCTGCGAATTTGTTTTGATTACTTGCACAAGTATGTGTGATTGTGAGCACGTGCGCGTGGTTATATATTCATGTTTCTTTGTAATAAATGCCAGTTGGAAGTCAGCGCGCATCCTCGTCACCTCTTTTAGTGTGTTTCGTGTCTGTTTTTGAGCTGGTCGTATCAATATGGAATGCGACCCATTTTACGATTGCAATTATACAACGAAGGATCGTGTTAGCGCAGCGATGATAGAGGGGGTGGGGGGGATCGCGAAATGAGATATCGTTCTAATCGGAATAGGAATGCGCGACACGAATTTAAAAAATCTGATTTCACTGGTATACTTTACTTTCAGTTAGTCCAGCCAACCCAACTTTCATCAAAACAGAGTTAGCAAGCATTGTCGAAACACTCCTTTCGCGTTTTGCCCAAAGATACCACAATTTAATATTGATAACAATAATAAGAAGAAAAACAGCGATTGCGCTCTCACTGCCCGAAAGAGCTGAAGGCTTGCAGCAAAGGCCAACTTCCAGGTGTAGATTGAAAGGGTTTGTTTCTGAGCTGATGCTTCCGCAAAGTTTATGTATGAGTGCAAAATGAAAACATGACGAGGGATCACGTAATTTCATTTCCGGGTATCCGCAGAGCGCAGGCGCTGCACGTTTTCCGACAGTTGGCGACACAGCTGCGCAGCTGGGCTACTAGACAGCAAATTGAAAAGAGGGCGGTGTCGGAGGGGGGAGAGAGGGGGAGAGAGGGGCGACAGGTTCACGTCGCCGAAGTTCGTGGCCCCTCACTCACAAAGTGCTCGCGGAAAATACAAACATGGCCAATCTGCGGCACCCTTGGCAGGATCGTATGCACGCAATTCACAGCGCCCGCTTTGTGTCATATTTGGTTCAGAATAATGTCGGAGGACTCCAACGCAATGAGCTTCTTATGCCTACGTTCGCATACGCAGCGGTGGGAGTGGCCAAGAGTGTTTTCGAGCCGATTTTGTAGCAGGAAAAAAATTACCGTTCGGTGCAGATTTTGTATCAGTCAAGAATGATGATTCTGAATGGTCATGGGCCGGACACTATTCAAGAGCATAAAAAATGGTTCCAGAGTACCAGAGAACATCATTTCAAATATTCTTGAGGAAAATAATCCGCGTACACTCGACCACTCACTAACAAATTTAAACCATCACGCGGCCGCGTTGAGTCCACCTGCACGGTCGAAGCAAAGAATACCGCCCGACCCCAAGCGGTATAAGGGAAGCGACAAAAAGGCGCAGAAGAATTTGCGGCAATTACAGTCATATGGTGCGCGGGATGGCTGTTCGAGAAATTTTATTTTAGGGCTAAAGTCATCTATTCAGTAAAATGGCCGTGCTACAAAGCCCCATGCCGTCTAGAGCCCATACAGATGAAATGCAACGCAGCAGCACAGCTAATAACGTGCAAGTGCCGTAAGTTTCAGTTTGCCGAGTGCGATGACAGAGCCACTGTGCCGAACGCTTGAAGTGCGCGTCGTCGGTTTAGGAACATCTCTAACACCAAGGTCAGGTAGTACAAATTCGGGACACGCCAACAACTCAAACTGGACCGAGCGCGCACAACTAGGCCTAACACAACTTCCTCCTAAACTATATACACGCACAACCCACGAATATTGCGCATAATTTCCTAATACGTGCGCGAGCGTGTACTAGGATTGGATTAACTCAGCGACTCTTTCGCTCATTGTGCTTTATGAATGACAGGAGACGCAACGGCACTCTTCGCATTGGGTGTTAAAGACCGCCACCTGGCGGTAGCCCCAACTCCGCTTCGCAGTGGCCTCTAAGAATGCGCGGCGTGGCTCGTCTTGAAGCAGCTTTGGGGCAGTTTCTCTCATTTGTGGCATGAATGTGGCATCTTCAACGGAATATGTATAGATTGGAGTAATTGTAACAGCATATGTTTCTATCTAGTGTAACTTCCAATGCAATGTTTGACATAGCTTTTGAATGAATGCTCGAATTCATGCAATGATTTGTTGCAACAGTGGCGCTGGCAATTCAGAGGATCCAGAGGACGATGGGGGGTGGGGGGAGAGCAGCCCGCACCTCCTTTCCCCCATGGACATGATGGCACTTCAGCGCTAACGGTATGGAGTTTGCCGTGAGACCCCGCCCCCCCTCTCTGTCCTGATCGATGAATGGTTTAAGGCCCCTGCCCTTGAGGCTGGCCTAAATGCGCCCCTGAACAGTGGTTCCTGATTCCGGCTGTACTGCGGACTATGCGTAGGTAGTTAATAAAGTGCTGTTCACCTCCTAATGCTGCAGCCAAAAATGGCGGCTAACGTCGCCGTATAACCGAACTCTCTCGCAGTGCTTCTCGCGGGGATGTTAAAGTGGAGAGGGAAAAAAAAATATCGGGCCCCAGAAGGCCCTGCTCAGAAGCGCGCCCACAGACGCGCACCCACAAAACCCAGAAGCGCGCCCACACAATGTGGAAATGCTGTAAGTGCTAAATACGCAGCTACGAGGAAGAACGATCATGATCTCCATCTCTAGACAAACCAAGACGTGTACAGCGCCGCCTACTAATCTGACTGATCGAACATTTAAGAACACTCCGGTCCCAAAGCCCCGCATCGAAGCCGGTTTACAGATTAGGCCTGTTTTACATAAATGATGAATGCGCACGTACGACGACCAGAATGTCTGCGGCGTTGCGAAAGGGGGCGCGCAATCTTGATAGCTGCGTATTGCCACGGCCGCTCATATTGCAATGGAGTAAGGCGCCGTAGAAGAAAACTATTAAAAATAATAATAAAGGAAGAAATGCGTGAACTGTATATCGTGAGTTGTGAAATTTCGCACTTTCTAACGGACAAGTGAGGAACTGTGACATTGGAGCAGTACCTCTTCTGTGCAACGATAAGAACTTCGACAACGCGCCTGAAGTCACGTGGCTTCTACACGCTGGAAAATATTCTCCTCGTTTGAAAAGCCCTTGTACGAACGGTAACTCCTTATTCGATAGCGCACAATTGGAAAGCGACAATTTCCCAACAGTGTTTCATGTGATAAATATTCGGCGGGCCCGAGTGATAAATACGAGAAAAAAAAGAGAAAAGGAATACAGGGGCTGAATTTACAAAGCCTTTCAATTTTTCGCAAATGTTCCTTACCATTGGCCAGTCACCTTGGCTAATAATATGCCCAGCATCCGGATTGGCTGTAATTTTCTCTTACGAACAATTCATTCTAACGTAAGAGTGTTGTGTGAATACGGTCCCACCAGCGGATTGATGCGCGATGCTTATGCTTTCTTTCTTGATTTGAGTCGTCGTGTACGGCAGCTCCACTATACCGGCCGCTGCACGCAATTCGTGGCCGGCGCGCAGAATACGGAGGCCCGTACAACACGCGTGGTCGATACCTGTACGCGCTCGGAAGCAACGAGCGTCTTAATCCGAGGTCGTATACATATATATAACGGTTCCACAACGTGCTACGAGCGCGCTCTGTGTGCGCACGGGATTTGGCCGTAAGGGCTCGGCTTTATGGCCGCTAGCGAGGGGCGCGCCACTGATTAACGGAGCGCGTTGATCCGTTCCAGACGAGGCCGTTCGAGGCAGACGACGAGGCTCATCGTCTGCTCTAATGAACGAAGCCTATCTGCGGTGCTGAAGGGCTCGCGTTATCCCGAAAGCAAACTCTACTAAAATAAGGTTTTCTTCCGTGTCTCGCACGCTTAACTTTCTTAATTTTCTTTTATTAACTTGGATGATATAAGCATCCGTTAGCGTACGGGAAAGCCCCGCCATCGCTGCTGCGTTGTGAGACATTGACGAGCGGCATTTTCTCAGATTCAAAGCCAAGATAATCTTGTACGTCACCGAGGTAAATGTTTGCTACGGAAAGGAGTTGCGTTGCAGAGGCATCCGGTTGGAGTTGAATTTTCTTTTAGGCGATAAAGCTTGCTATATGATGCCGATAACGAACAGGCAATCAAGACTTTTCATAACAGTGTACAGGTAACGACAGAGAAAGTTCTAAGCAAGCAACACCGGGAAACAAAATGTCTGATTTTTGTATCTTCGCGTCTTTCCAGCGTAAACAAAACCAACATTTCACGAATTTGATCCTAATGCTAGAAGAAAAGCAGCAGCTAAGCCGTTTATGGCTCAGTTATGCGGGATTTTATGGCGCACGAGCCACTGGGGCTATGCACGATGCGCCAGACACAATTAAACAAATTATCAAAGTCCTGAAACTACACAGTAGAATATGAGCGACACTTTAGTGAGTGGCTCTGGGTTCCTTTGGCAACCTGGGTTCTTTTTAACTTGCACCCGAAGCATGGTACACGAATGCTTTTGCATTCCGTCCACATCGAATTGCGACCGCCGTGGCAGAAAAGCGAACCCGGGACCTCGCACTCAGGAGCACAACGCCTTAGCCACTAAGTTACCGTGGCGGGTCACGCACAAGACGAACAATCATGCGATAACGAGAGAGAGAGAGAGAGAGAGAGAGAGAGAAGAAAGCGGAAAGGCAGGGAGGTTAACCAGATGGGAAGATCCGGTTTGCTACCCTACGCTGGGGAGAGAGGGGAGGGGGAGGTAAAGTGACAGCAAAGTATAGATAAAGAAAGTAAGAAGCACAGACACAATCACAACCAGGCCCGTTCCCATCATCTGGCAACACTACCGTCAGAAAGGCCGCATGCGGTAACGAATATTCTATGAAGGTCATGCATATAGGAGTTGGCCGCACGCTCTTCAAAAGCAATAATCTCGAATACACAAAAGTGTGTTTTCATGAGGATTAGAAAGGGGGACGAATGCATTTGTTTTCGATGAACCATTCCAGCGTATATCTTGCGTTCTGATACAAATTCTGGCCATGTCAGCTAAATTTGGCTGGTTGTCAACTGCTTCTGGCATTTCTCAAACACATTTCTTTTTTTTTTTCGATCTTCAGTGCAAAATTATACAAATGAGAGTTCGTTTTGTCCTTACGGTAACACAACGTGATTTCTACAAAACAATTATGGTTTTATTCACAATTTATATTCGTCGTAGTTTAATGCTGCAATTTACGAGTACAGCCAACGCGAGTAATGAGTCGCCGAAAAGGATAATCTATGTCTAATGTGTTCTTTTTAAGGATTACTTGAAAACACCCGATACATTGTGAGCACGATAGACGCTACGAACGTCCGGAGCGACGTTTGTCATGAACTGTCGTCAGAATATGCATCCGTAAGGAATTGTCTACCCATATGACATTTCGTCTTCTCGACATAAAACGTTGTGTCTGTACATTGAGGACAAGCGCTTCAGTCTCAGTTAATTAGTTTCAAGTGTAATACATTGCATGGGTAGAAATACATACAGAAAGAGACCTTTGAGTGAATTACAGTTATTGAACAAATTGTTCTAATAACTAATTAAGCTTTATTAGAGCGGTTGCTCAAATATAATAAAACAAAAAAAAAACACCGGCAGTAAACAGGGTCAGCAAAATGCGGAAAATTGTCAGAATACGCCAATTTTTTATAAGAATTATGAAACATGTAGGTGCAGCAATTGTTGAAAACGTGTTAAGCATGTAAAGACTTGATTGCAGGTGGTCGTTTTAAATTTCATGAATTAGAATCAAACTCCTTGCTTAGCACAATTTGCATTAACCATGGGAGTGAGATAAAATTTTATTGCTAGTCAGCGGATTAATGAGCTGGCGGCATCAGTGCAGGCCACCTCTTTCAGTGTACCTGATGATGTACGCTGCCAGGTACCATCAGAAAAAGATCACTATAACTGGAAAACTTAAAGTAATTACAGTGAGTTATCTCTGTCGTGTCTACGACGTGCAAAGCGTCAGAATCATGAATCAAACGGTAAGCGATATGAACGTACAAGTCATAACCAATGAGGTGAGTAAATGGTAAAATTTTAAGCTCTCTGTATTATAAAGAGCAATCTCCTTTATGAATTCATTTAACCTCTATACGCCATCAGGTATGCGTAAACTTATCTAATTATTCTTTAATTTATTTCTGTTTATTTTTCTAACACCTCCTAGATAACAGGCCTGTGCACGCTGCTTTATGACGTCATGCTATCTGAACCAAAATTACCACTGTCAAGTCCGGCGTGAGGACAGCGGTGACATCAAAATCACCGCGGCTTACTCGGGAGCGTCCCCATTAGATTACATGGCAGTCGGGCAAGGTAGGATGACGTCATGGATCGAAGTGCACAGGCCTTGTGCTATCTAGGCGGCATTGATAGAACGCACTGTGAGTGATGATTAGCCCAACTTGACGTTGGATACGTTGTGACGCACGATAGTCGTGAATGTCACGTGAGAGGTCACGTGGTATACGTGGGAACCTACCGTTCAAGCAGCGGTACCGAACCAGCAGCGAGCCCTCGCCTCGGCAACGCCGCTCGGCCTGGTCCCGGCTCAGGCTGAACAGGCAGTGTACCTCGCCCGAACACCTGCGCAAAGAGAGGGAGACACAACGTTTGGAAGTGCTGAATGATCAGCTTCTTTCGAAGGAACAGTTATCGGGAGTTACTGAGATAAACGGAGGAGACACGGATGACAGCCGAATGAAATTCGGGCCCTGGCGACGTCCTTTGGTGCATAGCCTTTAGTCGAAGATAGATAGATAGATAGATAGATAGATAGATAGATAGATAGATAGATAGATAGATAGATAGATAGATAGATAGATAGATAGATAGATAGATAGATAGATAGATAGATAGATAGATAGATAGATAGATAGATAGATAGATAGATAGATAGATAGATAGATAGATAGATAGATAGATAGATAGATAGATAGATAGATAGATAGATAGATAGATGTAGTAGTATACTGCATATAGTAGTGCCCTTTGTAAACGAACACAAAACAAACTGCGCGCATTGGATCTTGGATGGTTATTATGGTTAACTTTCTGACTTGCGGGGATTCTTTTTTTCTGCCAAACAAGCGTGATTATTATGCCTACGAGGGCCGGCAGGAAAGCTTGATGAAGTGCCCTTAACAACTGTAGAAAATAGAGAAAAAAGTCTGGAGAATAACAAGCAAACTAGTGAATTCAGCGAAAGCGTTGCTTCCACCGCGAGCCCTGGCCAATCCCACCTTCGTGGGTACGTGCGAAATTTCACAGGCAACAACAACAACAACAACGGACCGAGCCACTTCTCATCGACAGGGGTATAACCCGTTCGGAGAGGGTGCATCGCTGGCGGGGGAGGGTGGTATAATGTGGCATCTCACACTGAGAGCGCCGTTGTTCGGTGCCGTCGCAGGTGATTCATAAACAACGGTGATTTAAGAGTTCGTTCCACCCGGCAGCTCTTTAAAAGAAACGCGTGACCGCCACACCCCTTTGCACTGCGCCTATAGCTCGCCGGCTCGGCTGGATATATATATCTATAGCGCTGCGGCGGCGAACGGTTCGATTACACGCCAGCTATGCGCGGCATGCCTATAGGCCGTTGCGAGTGCTTGCTCTTCGTTGTTGGGCATACACGAACGATCATTAAGCGCGGTAATAAGCCCGGTAATGAGAAGAGCTATCGACATCAGCGTTAAGGATACCGAGGGAGTGAACGCGAGTAAAAAAAATGGATGTCAAACGTAGATAGGTTACGGTGCAGCCTTGCCAGCATAAAAGACCGAAGCGTTAACTTTATGTGCCGCTATCTTGGGCTGTTAACGCTGCTGGTTTCTGTCTTTAACAACGAAGTGCACGTTACTGCAGTCGATTCGCAAGCATGAAAATACTTCTATAAATGTGTTCAGCATTTCATGACCATGTTACGTGACTTCACTGCTCATAAAATTTAGATATTGTTTGTGTAACAGCATATAGATGGCGGCGCCCATGAATCGAGTATAAAATCGTCAGGCTAGTTGGTTCATGTTATATAAAAAAAGTGCGGCAGAACCTGCGCACCTTGTGGAAATCTACATACAGCGAAACTTTATTTAAATGCGTAAAGAGTGCTGAAAGCTGTGTTAGTTTCTGTATTATTGCAACGTCAGTGCGAGGTAGTACCGAAGGCCCTAGCCCAAATGTAAAAAATTCAACTCCTTTGGATCTGCTTGGGAGGTCACTGACTCACTGGCTCACTCACTCACTCACTCACTGAGTGAGTGAGTGAGTGAGTGAGTGAGTGAGTGAGTGAGTGAGTGAGTGAGTGAGTGAGTGAGTGAGTGAGTGAGTGAGTGAGTGAGTGAGTGAGTGAGTGAGTGAGTGAGTGAGTGAGTGAGTGAGTGAGTGAGTGAGTGAGTGAGTGAGCGAGCGAGCGAGCGTTTGACTAACTGATGGGCTGAGCAATTTGAGCGCATTCATTAGGGATACCTTCATTCGAAGCTGTCTTAATTATTGGAACATCATTAGGAGCCAGTCTCATTAAGAAAGCGTCATTAGACACGTTCATTAGAAGTCGAGAAGAAATGCAACCCAAAACGACCACGGACGAATAAAACCTTCGCACTTGCTCCAATCACTGAAACTGGCCCGCTTTGATGCTGCCTAGGCTCCGAGGGCTTGCACAGGCGATAAAATGGTCGCTGCGCTGTCTCGGCAACGGTATAACGTTTTCTTCACCCGTTATTCCCACTGTTTCCGCACGTATATGTATGCAGCAAATTGCCCGCCTCAACGTTGACCTTCGTCGTGAAGGGGAGACCGGTGCTGGTATAACCACAATGTCTCACGACCGCTTCAGCTTTGGCTGCAGCTGGGTCCTGCTTATTTTGAAACAGACCTCCTGTTCATTCATCCACGTTGTATCCTTATGACGCGAAGACAAAACGACGGAAGTTTCTCAAAGGCAGCTGGGAGTCCGTTGATGACAGCGTGTCCGGGACGGTCTCTTAGCTCTGCCAGCGGCATCAGCGCTCAAGTCCTCCAAAGGCCGCAACCTGGTGTTCAGGTCTCGCGCGTCGTCCCACGAGATGTGCTTTTATAGCGCCGACATCCCGGTCCCCTTCATCGCGCGAGGCGTGGTTTCGCCTGCGAAGCGGAACGCTTGGGAAAGCCTGCCATCAAAGATGGCCGCAGCGACGGTGTATACTTGACAACGCTGGCTTCCTCGCGCAGTGGAGGGTTGGATGTGGCCGAGTTCATGCTGGCGCGTGCCCGTTTTTCCGTAGTCGTGCGTAAAGCGACGTCCCCGTCTCCCGTGCGTTGTGCTTAGCTAACACCGAGGCAGCCTGCCAGCCTGTGAACCCCCTCTCTTTGCAGGTGGTCCATCACTCACCCACACCTACCTACCTATCCACCGCTCCTTATGTCGCTGCACGTAATAAACGTGTGTCGCTCGTTCACTATGTGATCTCGCGGGGTTTGTTGAGGGGTTTGAGGATGGAGGGGGGGAGGGTAGAATGGGGAGGAGGAGGGAAGTAGTAGAAGGGGTGGGGTCTGAGTGTGTCGTGCGCGCTGCCTCGTCGTGTCCGTTGGCTCACGAAAATGGAGCTATTTCGCCCCACTTGAGACTGGCGCGAAAATAACAGAGTAAGGACGAAACGAAAAAGTCGAAAACGAATGTGAGGGCGCCAACGTTGTCGCGACGTGTGTTCCCGGAAAGAGGCGGAAATGTAGTATACGGTCCCCTTTGCTCTACGAAAAAAAAATGGAGAAGGAAGCTGACGGAGGTGCCTGGCCAGCTTATACGGCACGACGGGAGGTGTGACGCCGCCCGTTGCAAAACGACACCGCGGAAAAAACGCTTCCCAAGGGAGAGCGGAACGGTCGTCGCCGCGGTGAGTCGGCGATCCGGAAGCAGGGGGAGACCGGAAGGCGTCGAGGCTTCAAGAGGAAGTGGGCCATTTGTACTGTTTTCGTTTTGCTATGCGACCGCGAAACGCAAACAGTAAACAAGTCGAGCATTTCTTCCTGCACGCGCCCAGACGCTTCTGTGTGTCACGGTCGGCTGAGAAAAGCGCCCAACTCCCGCGCAGTTACATCCTGTCGGTTTTTTCTTGCCACCGACGGCGTCGATACTTGAATAGACCGTACTATGAATGAATGAATGAATGAATGAATGAATGAATGAATGAATGAATGAATGAATGAATGAATGAATGAATGAACGAACGAACAAAATAAAGAGAGAATGACAATAAGTGAATGAATGAGCGAGAAAAAGAACGAACGAATGAAGGAAGGAATGAACGAGAAATTAATTAATTAATTAATTAATTGACGCTTGGTGCTTTAGATAACGCCTATTCTGCAGAACAAACTCAATGCGACATTGAAGTACTAAATCAGCTTCGAAAGACAAGTATTCTTTCCAAACTGTTTTCCTTCATTCCGAGCTTTACTGAAACCTTCTGTATGGCATTCCATTATTTCCGAATATTTCCCACATAATTCTTACAGAATCTATATGGATTTCATATAAATTCTGTGTAATTTCGACAAGAATCGTACGGGAAACATAGATAATTATTGCGATGCACACGGAACGTTTCATATCGCTGTGAGAGGTTGCTTACTATAAGAGATCGAAAATGAAGGCCGGGCGTTTCTCGTCAATTTCGCGCCGAAGCCTCAGCGCCGGCACGTCAGCGTGACGTCACTGATCTCAAATTATTTTCTCGTACTTGAGTTGTCGGGTCGCAGTATATAATGTTCTCGAAAGTTTCTATGTGCAGTCTTTGGCTCCTATACAATATTATCTATATAGACCATCTTAACCGATAAAGAAGATTAACTGGTCCCGAGCAGACGTCGTCAAACTCTATGACGTCATGGCGAGCTAATGCGGAAACTTCACGGCGGCGTCGCCACCAGTCTCGCTTTTGCGTGATTTCCGGCTTACCAAGCCTCATTTGTAGTGTATTGTATTCAATTGTATTGTATGAGGGTAATTCACTCGTATACAACTAAACCTAATTATCTCTATAGCGCATGCTTCTCGAATGGCGCGGCCTGATTCTATCCAGACTGAGGTGCTACCGATTGTATGTACGTTCCTCAACGCGTTGCGGGCAGCTTAAAGCATGAGTGCGTTTGAATTGAAGTCAGTGGAATCCGTGAAAGGTGCGAGACTACAGACAATTATGAGGGTGCACCACGGCTCATCAGAATGTACTTAAACAACGCTGAAAGGCGGCTATAGTGTATTGTGTATTGTGAACAGCGTGGCTCTGTTGGACTGGTTGGTACACCTTGGTAAAGAGCAAGGCCCATATTCACAAAAAAACATTTACTCCAGCGTTGTTCCTAAGAGAAATTATCACCCAATCAGGACGCTGGACACACTATTAGCGAAACGCAGCAGGTCAATGGCACTTACGCGCTTACGAACGAGGAACTTTGCGAATTTGGGCCCAGGGGTGGAATCATGGAGGAAGAAAAATATAGGAGGGAGCATTGCGTCGCGCAGCCAGCCTTGGCAAGGGAAAGCTTCGTGTAACCAGCAGTTGTGGCCCAACACGTGACCTCTTGCGTCGAGATCACGGAGAATCGATATTTGCCAAGACGTGTGGTTGCCGGTAGTTTTTATTCCGTGCCCCCTCGGAGGGCAGCTGCTCACATGCAGGAAAAAAAAACAAGATTTTTCCTTGCTTTGTTTTTTTTTCCTTGTTTTCGGTTTTGTTTATTTCAAGAGTTTCAAATGGTTTCGAATGTGTATTGAAAAATAAAAATCAACCGAGAGTACTAAAACCTACCGCGCACTCTGATGTGTCCTCCGTGCTCTGACGTTTTCATCACGTGTTGGGCCACCACCGGCGGCGACAATCGCGTTGCGGTATGCTCCCTCCTATATTTTCCTTCCTCCAAGGGTGGAATTCACAAAGGTTTACATTCGTAAGAGCTGTTTGCCTTTGGCGAGCCACCTTCGTTGCTAATCATCAGAATCAGATTGCAAGCATCAGGGTTGGCTGCAATTTGCCCTTACGAACAATTCTAGCATATGAGACTTTTGTGAATACGGGGCCCGAATTTCTAACAGGACACGGAAGCAACACCAAGAACAAAGCGCTGACTAACTAAGGCACTGAACAGCCGTCCCATTATCAGATGACGTGAAATGTTACGAAGTAATCAATGAGTGGTGATTCAATCTGTGTCCTCTTTCCGGCTAGCCTTGAGAGAGAAAAAGATAAGAGTACGTTTAATGATAACGATAAGAAAGGAATAGAGGTCGGCCTGAGGCACAATTATCTAGTCAGCTAACCTGCGCTGGGAAGAGGACAAGAGGGAAGTAAATTAAGGGGCACATGATGGGTCAAATCCTCTGCTACAACATAGTCATTTGATAGCTTTAAACTTTCTTTGCCTCTACCCCCCAGGTGTCGCGCGTAGGTGGCGTGTGTGTCATTCGCAGTATGTAGTGTAGCACGGAATTTTCGGTATTAGTAGGTTAACAAAAAAGATCGAGAACAAGTTCAGGACCGCGCGAAGAGGGATGGAACGAAAACATGTTATGCCTAACGTCAACAGACAGGAAGGGGGCGCTGTGAATCAAAGTAGACGGGGATAGCCGATATTCCAATTGGCATTAAGAGGAACAAATGGAGCTGGGCTGACCTTAATGTGCGTTGGGCAGGTAATTGGTGCACCATTAGTTACAGAATGGGTTCCAAGGGAAGGGGAGTGCAGTCGAGGACGGCAGAAAACTAGGTGGGATGAAGTTAGGAAATTTACAGGCGCAAGTTGGAATCAGCTAGCGCAAGACAGGGGTAATCAGAGATCGCAGGGAGAGGCCTTCGTCCTGCAGTGGACAGAAAAATAGGTTGAAGAAGAAGATGATGATGATGATGTACCTACATATAGTATATTACGCGCACGCGCACACTAACCTGCTATTTAGCGCAAGGCGTAGGTCCTGCTGGCACGGGCTCGCAGCAGTGGCTACGGATGTGGCCGTGGCTCCGTCTTCGGTAGTCTCGATGACCGGTCCGCAGCCAGGTCTCGGCGGTGGCGCGTCCGGCGGCGGTTCGCTGGCGTACATAGCGTCGTGGATCGCCACCAGCTCTCCCTCGTCGCATCGGAGCCGCATCTCGTAGCGGCTGCACACGTGCTTCGCCAACAGTACCGCTTCTGTTTCCGGCTGCGTGGTTACGGCCACTCTTCCTTGTCCCGCTACGACTGCCGCTGCTGCTGTCATTACTGCTCCTGCGCATAATGATGCAAAAAAAATGAATTAATGAGAAAACGTTGGAAAGAGACTCGATCTCTATAGTCGGGTACAACTTAAGAAGGCAGGAAAGTCCCCACCCAGATGACCGAAACGCGGCAGCCGATTGCCTCCGCGATTAAAGAAATAGTCCCAATAGTCCCGCTGATGCGACTCAGCCCACTTCGAAGCGCGGGATGCCATGTTCTCCGTCGGCGGTGTCACCAGCCGTCCAGCTCATGACATCAGGCTAGAGTGCGCGCCCATTGGTGGAGGCTCGTGTGCATCCGCCTTTGAGGGGCGAATGCCGCTGCCTTGACGTCACACCTTGCGTGGGGGGGGGGGGGGGGGGAGAAGGAGGAGCGTCAGACTGATAAGATCTTTTGGCCTGCACTACCTTCAGGATCGGCCCACGAAAGAGGCTAGAAACACACCTATTCGACACGGAAAAGTGAGGGGTAACTCGCTAAGAAAGACATGTCTTTAAAAAAAATGAACAGGACAACGTCATTGCTTTACTAATGCTTGAGAAGCTACGAGGTTTATGGAAAGCACGTTTGCGACGTTCAAACGAAATTGTTTCATAGAACAGAAGATCTATTCCTTGTGGCTCCACGTATAATGTTACCGGTAACGAAGCACACGATTTTTCACGGCGACCATACCAGTGGCGCAAAACGCTAAAGTTCGGTTTAGTCCAATACGCTATGTATGCGGTGTTAAGAAAAACAACATTCCACAGACGATTATTATCGAGCAACAGTTGAATAGTCTAATGCTGCGTTAAGAAAACTGTTGCAAAAATCATCAAAGATGTATAACATTTTAGCGCCAACAGACAAGGACAAAGAGAGCCGTAGGCACCATTACGCGTGATGTATATATACGTCTCTCCTTTATCCTTAATTGTTTGCTGCCGCTAAAATTTTATGCTAGTTCAGATACCAATACGTCGAACACGTAGCAGTTAATCCTTGCTGACACGTAGCAAGGATGATTTCCAGGTAAGCGAATAGGCTATGCGGCCCTCAGAAATCAAATGGACGCACTAGCAATACTTCTTAAGTGGAGGCGACAACGGCGTTTGATGATGGCGGAACAAATTATCGCTCGACATCTTGGGACACCATGGTGTCGCTCAAACAAGGCAATGACACGAGAAGAGCACGCGAACACACGCGTATACACGGCTATATACGCGGACAAAGATACAGTCTCACGTCTGCGTCTTCTTTGCGACACACTTAATATTCCAAGATGGCGCACAAGCCAGCCCGCGTTGCAACACTAATCGCCGACATGTTTTGGTAGACAGCACGACATCGTGACGACAACGGCAGAAGAATGAGAAGACGACATGACGACAAAGGAATTACGACAGCGTGACCACGACGGAATGATGACAGGGACGACAGCGTGTCGAACGATGGCATGCATGGCAGCCTGCTGCACGCGTCCGCTTCCTTCTCCGCTCGCTTACTCCACAGAGTCCACATACGCCTCCGACCATTCGCTTTAAAATCACGCATATACCATATATTGTGGGAGTATAGGTCTAACCGAAGCTGTGTGCATGGTGAGCCGGCGAGAAGAAACAGTACATCTCGACAAGAGACGCGCAGCGGAGTTCGGTGGCGAACGCGCCCTGCGACCGCCAGCGCAGGCGGCGGAAAAATAAAGACACTGGATTACTGAGACCAGTCACTTTCCGGAGAAGCGCGACGAAGCGCCACCACTCGGACCACAGCATCTACAACTTCAGGCGCTCCAAAGTTCTCGCGCGACACCGCTTGAGCGTCTAAAGGGGCTACATATAGGTGTGTTCCAATTCTGGACCCTGGTGACGCCACTGCAATTAAGTGCGCCCTTTCTTTCGTAACCTTCGTGACGTTTCGCGTGACTGTTCCAGGACTTGTGACGTATATGTATTTAAGGGAAATTTGCAGGCTTGAGACGATGTCAAGTGGCACAAATCAGGGGTAATTGGAGTTTGATGGCAGCGTCCTTCCTGCGTACTGCATGTGGATACAAATATGATGATGATCGAGGATGATTATCGACGATGATTATGTAAGGAAAACAGGAAGATATCTGGAACTAAAGAAAGGCGGCGAGGTCGGCCGTAATGTATAACGTACCATCCGCTGCATTTCATCGTCAGAAAACTGGACAAACGCAGAAGAGAGAGATGATGTCTTTAATGAAATGCTGGAGATGTTTGCATACTTGATGGCCCGAGATGCTGTTGTTGGGTGAAAAATGCGATTTGCGCAGTCGTCGCGTAGACACACAAACACCATAAACGGACAATTGGAGGAGCAACACCCATTCCGAATTTAGAATGGTGCAACGTAAGTAGATTTGTGCTCTCTGTTATTAAATAATTTCGTCGTCGCGGGCGGGTATTCCATCACTGTACTGCACCATCACTCGTTGACGAATTTCGAGACGTTTTGTCACCCCGTTGGTCAGAAACCGTCATGCTGCATCCATGGCGTGATGCCAGTGATGACGGGTGCAGTAGCATCACACCAGGATTCCATGCATGATGCCATTGATGCTGCTACCGAGTTTTTTCGGGCACCTCCATACCGCGTGTGTTCATGCCGAGCAGGTGCTTGGATTCGAGACGCCCAACACAGCGAAGTTTAGTTAGAGACTGTCGCGTGCCGATACCTTTCCTAAAGGCTCCTGACAATGTCATGAACCTTTAGAATGCTTATGGGTGCATACACCGTTCTTGAAGTTTGAAAGTTTGAAACCACTTCCGAAACCACTCTCGAAGTCATTCTTCAATCTACTCATGAACATCATCTGTAGGTAGTATGTGCTATCGACGAAAAAAGTTTACGGACCAAGGGATCTGACAAAAAGCTGAATATCTCCGCAGCCTCAAAACGCAGCCTGGTATTCCCATATACAGCCTCTACTGGTATATGCGAACAACATTGTGATGTACGGTTTTACTGGCGAGTTTTAAAGGCTGCTCGGATATCTAGCGGTTTCGAAGATCCCGTGGTCCGTAATTTTTTTTTTTTTTTTTTTTTTTTTGCTGATAGTACATCCACGCTCCAGCGACCGTTGCCCCGAGTTGAAGCAGCTCTCGAAGGTCATGTTTTTACAGGCTGCACACGCCGGAAGTGATTGCGAAGCCAAAAACACGTCATAACCGCCATATTGTAAACATCGTCTATTCTCCGCAGAATACAATTCCACCTTGCAGAAGGCGTTCACTCATTGGTGAGACTGAATCTCCCGTCTCCATCGCCACCTCCTCACGACTCGTGAAGAAGAAGAAGTACTTCCGGAAGGTGTCGCCGCTGTCATCATCTCGCCTTTGACAGACGCGTTCGGCCGGCTCGACAATAATGGCGACCCGTCTTACGTGCGGCCCCGCCCTGCTCAGTCAAATGAAGGAGTGTCTCGCTTCCTCCTTCATACAGACACACACATACACGCCCCTTTCGCTCAGTTGTACGGCTGGGTCACCTGCTATACGAAGAGTACAGTCGCACGAATCATCCAGACAGACTCCGTGTCACGTCGTGCATTCTATGCGTAAAGCATACATGGGCGTTGCATAGGGGCGAGGTCCGTGGAAGGACATTTGAATGCTTCGTCGAGGAAACGGGATTACTCGCTGCCGCCGCCGACGTCAAGGCGCGACGCGGACAGATCTGACAGGCGTTTCGACGTGGTCATCGCTGCGTGGAATAGCGTCGTAGCGCGTTTCCGAGTTGGGAAGAACGTAGGGGAACAAAAGAAGTAGAAGAGGAAAAAGACTGCGGCATTAGCGCATATGTGCGTAGCCTATGTAACACGCGTCGCCAATCGGTCTTCTCCGCCGATCCCCGTCGAGTCGCGTCTCCGCGTTTCCTTAATTCGTTTTCGATTGCGAGCGAACACAACTCGATACGACGCGAACTCGATTTATCACGGTCTATGCTACGGCACTGATACCCATGCAGGCAGCAGAGAGGAATGGGCCCCCCAGAGGGAGGAAAAATAAAAGATAAGAACCACGTGGCAATTGAAGCTCAAGTCCGTATTATGCGGTGCAATCCTTTCCTCGAAAACTCGTGTCTGCTTTTCCCTCCCTCCCCAATGGATCCCAGCCCGCGCGCTCCTATCCGACCGTGTATTTCCGGGTCTTCCAAGTGTGGCAAACCGCGAAAGTATCAGCGCTTGCTGCATTTACGACGCAGAACATGCCGGATCCGATCCCCTTTCCCCCGGCCTCCATTGTAGAGCCTAATGCCGTGTATTTGCGCTCTCTCTTTCTCTCTCCCTCGTGAGTACCGTGCAGAACTGCAGAAGTTGCAGCTGGTGTCAGCTGGCCTTCTTTGAAAATAGGATTTAGTAAGGCAATAGAACGTCCATAGATATTTCTCACGTATTATGCCATGGTGTTTCTAACTGTGTGTACGGTCGTTGCCTGTCAAACGTGAATCGTCCATAGGCTGCCACATAGCGTTATTGACTTACGAACTTCCCACTCTTAAGTTGGGTCATACGGTGTGACTATAAAGGTATGTGCAGCTACAAGGAAACAAATACATATATCACGATAGAAACTGTTCTAGGAGATGCCCATGGGCAGCGTATTCAAAAGGGTGTCTGAGCTATAGTCGGTTCATTCTTCGAGGTTTGTAGCAGCAGAAAAGTGTAGAACACGGACACAGAAAGGCACGAACAGACGTGGACGCAGCTGCACTGTGACAGTGCAGCAACGTCCACGTCTGTTCGTAGCTTTCAATGTCTGTGTTCTACAATTTTTCTGCTGCTGCAAACATCGAACAGCCTATTCACTTAACTAATCAATTCTTGTAAGGGCAGATGGTGAGTTCACGTGTTACTATTGACGATTTCGTGACAAGCCACTCGCGCTGCTCAAGCCACGATATAGCAAGGAACGCGAGAGACACGACGTCGGCCCTCTGCGGTCAGTCCACTGGACTGAAGGATTCGCCCCTAAATCCGACCAGTGATTAAGGCTTATGAGAACTTCGCACCTTTTACACCGCTGCACGGTTCTCTGTCAGACAGGTTTCGAGAGCGTCTCTAAGCCCAGAGCTCCGTCTCCCGCTTGTGTGCTTACGTCTATAAGGTCGCGCAGCAGGCAGGCGCGTGGCCCGCACCAAGCGCGCGCGCCTGTTCCAAAAGCTTTCTCTGCACCGACGGAACAGAGCAGCGGGGATGCAGGCAACGGTTGTTCCTTTCCGCTTTGCGAAACTGATTGCGTTCGGCGCGGGCGCGCGTGCGTACGAGCACGCGACCGAATCCAAGGAACGGAGTCGTCGAGCGAGGCGGACGTCGTTCCGATTCGACCTTCCCGATTGCTGTTCGTCGTCGTCGTCGTCGTCTTTGTCGTTACGCGTGGCTTCCCGCCAGGAATGGCGTCGCCTGTGCGCCTTCGTCGCGCTTGCGAAGGCGCAACACCGCCTCCCCCTCCTCCCCCATCCCCCCCTACTGCGGCCTTTCTGCCGGACGCGCTCCATTGAGTGCCCCACTCCCCCCTCCCTCACTCACTGTGCGTCCGTATAGCCTTTGTCGCCTGCTTGTCCGACCGTGCGCGGCGTCTTTTTGGGGCGACACACACTTCCCTTGTTGTTGTCGCCGTTTCTTGTTTGATGTTGTTGCTGCGTTTCCCCCTCGGCGGGCGGTCTCGGGATGCGTACAAAGTAGGGCCGCGAGCGCCGTTGCGATCCATTCCTTTTCCCCCATCCTGGCATTTCTTTTTTTTTTTTTTTCCCTCTTCTTATTCTTCGGGCGACGTCCCATACGGTCGTGGTTTGGGCGTGGTCACGGCTTGTTGCGCTATGCGGATGCCGAAGTGAAGTTGATGGTTTGGTTGCGGTACAGGAACACCATTTCGATGAGAGGAAATGAGAAATCAACGCATCCTTTCACGAATACGAAGACTGAGAAATAGCGGACTCAAGCAGCTTAGCATACACTCATGCAGGTACTCGTATGGCCGTTCAGCGGTGGTATATATCCGATGGTGCTGAGTACGGTTTTGATTCATTCGTGCCGCGACTTTGTCTTCTGCCAATAAGCCAGGGGGCGCGAGGTCTCACGAGAAAGGCTGTCTCGATCACGTGTGTTTTGTTTTCCAAAAGTACGAGCACCATCTTTCCTAGCGGGTCCTTCACCACGTAACATCAACACGCATGCTATGTGCAGAAAGAATATTATGTCACTGTCTGCTTCATCTGATATTATATTGGTTTTATAGAAGTACGATAATAATAATGATTCCTTAATTCCCAGCATTCTATTTGCGGAAAGAATATTATGTCACTGTCTGCTTCAGCTGATATTACATTGGTTTTATAGAAGTATGATAATAATAATGATTCCTTAATTCCCATCCGTGCGATGGGGGAAGTCAGGAAAGCAAAGGTAAACTAACCGATTGTCTGCATGGTTCAGCGCTTCCCTGAAGGATTAATGTACGGGATGTTTCAAAGACAATTTCAACACGATGTGAACAACTTCGAACTCATCATCTTTACGTCCGGGAATATAATTTGAACAAAACGAGAACATTCAGGTTATACATTGCATCATAATACAAGAAACTATTGTTGTGTGGCAGAAAGAAACAAAGGAACAAATCTGGATAAAATCTAAGCGATTGAAACTAAGCAAGGTGTACAATAATTGCAGTACCATTAACTCGATTGGGCGAAATGGTATGTTGGAGAACAATATTAGAAAAATGCATAAAAAGGTATATAAATATATAAAGTCAACCTTTATTTTTCATATTGTTATTTACTGCCTGTGGGCTCGTTCAAGCGCAATACTTACACGTCACCTCCGCAGTGAGGTCGCGTCCCCGCACACGATTCATTTTTCTTGCTGTCTTATAAACTATAGATCATGACGGTTTCATTGACCTGAGAGCATGTTTACAAATGCGAAAGAGAAAAGTTCGCGCATGGACTTTCGACAGTTGTGGAGATGTCAACCGCCATCACGCATTCTTGCAGCGTTGTGCTGATATGAACCCGTAAACATAAAGGAAAGCGTATGCGGCCGTAGGTGCGCAAAGCGTAACAATATATATGCAAACGCTCTCCACGCGTTCTCGTCAACCATGCATCCATTTGAACATTGCTCGCATTCTATTAAACACATCACTCTTTATAATCTCGTTTACCTAGGCAGGAGGGGAAAATGTATCGAATATGACATCCTCAGAGAAATGTGCTTTCGATCATGCGCAACTTTGTTTGTTTGTTTGTTTGTTTGCTTGTTTGTTTGTTTGTTTGTTTGTTTGTTTGTTTGTTTGTTTGTTTGTTTGTTTGTTTGTTTGTTTGTTTGTTTGTTTGTTTGTTTGTTTGTTTGTTTGTTTGTTTGTTTGTTTGTTTGTTTGTTTGTTTGTTTGTTTGTTTGTTTGTTTGTTTGTTCCTCTACGGATGCCGAGGCACACCTATTTCCAATGGCCAA
This sequence comes from Dermacentor silvarum, assembly GCF_013339745.2. Taxonomy (NCBI): domain Eukaryota; kingdom Metazoa; phylum Arthropoda; class Arachnida; order Ixodida; family Ixodidae; genus Dermacentor; species Dermacentor silvarum. The sequence continues at coordinate 56,386,572 of NC_051163.1, forward strand.
AGCAATGCACCTTTTATTTTCCTGTTTGATTTATTACTCGAACGCACGCAATATGCTGTCACCTGAGCCACACTATACATAGCGTGATAGCACGATGAAAGTTGACCGCGGGACACCATGCGTCATTGTCACGGTGTGCTCCAACAGCGACTGCATATAGCATTGACGGGCCTTGTCCTTACTGCTAACGTCGCTTCGTTAACTATCTGTACGTCACTGGGACCCAATTAGGCACGATTAAAGATTGAATTCATCTTTGAAACAGAACCCGGAGTGACTCACACTCCGTCTTGTAGCCGATGCTCGCCGAGTTCATCTATACGATGAAGACGGGCATGGTAACTATTTACGAAAAAAAAAAACTATTCTTAAGATACAACACCGGTTTTGCGCGAATAAAGGTCAAAGATTGGAGGCAACGTTAATAAATCTGAGCCTTTAGTTGCCGACATAGATATCAGTGAAAACGCACATTTTCTGACTAGTCTATTATTTCTTATCTTTTTTTATGTGTCTTGTTCAGTTTATTTGTTCATTGCAGCGTGGCAATATTATACATACTTAGCCGTTGAAACGTATTTTCCGAGTAGCCTACAAGGCATGCAATACGGTTAAGACGCACGCATGATAACTGAAAATAAATGTTGCCGTTGGTAAACAAAGGGTCAGCAGCACACATTTTACGCCGCAAGTGTGCTGTATAAAACTACAGCTGCTTCGGTCTACATAACTTGTAGGTCTGCGCTGAAAAAAAGAAAAAGAAAGAAGAAACATTCTGCGTTCGAATTTATTTCCCCCCTTCCCCCCCCCCCCCCCAAAAAAAAAAAAATACACGCACAGGTTGAGGCAATCGAAAGAGCGTAAAAAGCTCGATCAAATCAGCCTGACAAAGCCCCGTTTTCTACACATCACTCAGCCAGCGCACAAAACAAATCAACATTGTTTTACATTCAAATGATTGTTATCCAACCTGTCAGATTCTTCATGCGGTGGCTCGGCGATGGATTCGAAGACGACGGAGGATTGAATGCTGGCTCGTCTCGTGTCGCTAGCGAGGACGGTGACATATAGCCCCTGTTTGTGTCGCTGTTTTCGCGACATCCTTCGAATTCGGCGATTGTGTTGGCGCTATAACGAACAGGACACACAGCCAAAATTTGGAGGACATTTAAGCTTCGCCTTTAAGAGTGTAACGCGATAGCATTCAAATATCCCCGGCTGCTTATCAGGCTTTTTTTCTCGTATATTCAAATTACAATCCGACGCTATCACCTCTATAGGTTGTGGTTAAGCCGTACTTTACAATTTTTCTCACGGATTTTGATTTGAGAAATTCAATTTCGTTCACTAACGCCTTGCGCCACGCGGAGGGCCTGCGTGGTTGGGCTGGTTCGGGATGATCATTTCCGCCAACGACGCCGGCGAGCCCGCGTCCACGCCGACACCGACGCCGACGCCGGAGTTCCTGCGACACGGGGCCCTTAACGACATCGCATTAAAGAAATTAGCGTAGATTGCACTGGGGGCGCAATGCTAGAGACGGCGGAGCTGATGGGCACCTAGCTATAGTCCTGGCTTTCGGGCTAGGCTAAGCCCTACGAAGTCATCCCCAGCACATTCCGGAATTTATTGATTATTGATCGATTAGCTATTAATTGGCTATCGATTGGCTATCACAAGGTATTGGCCACGTATATGAGCTAGGCTAAACACTACCAAGTCATCCCCAGCATTTTCCGGAGTTTATTGATTATTCATCGATTATCAATTAGCTATTGATTGGCTACCTATGACTGACTAAGCTTAAGTAGTCCCAACAATGCTTCGCTAGGATTCGCGAAGCCACAGGGGTGTAGTTCACAGGGGTGTGTGCCATTGCGCTTGGACCCTTTCTGCGCAACCGCCAAGATCGGCCCACATTTTTTGTCCGCGACGGAAGAACTAACGGCCGGCTTAACCAGCTCCGCTGTTAAAAGCGTTTTCTGCGTTGTCCTTGTACTTAATTCAGTGCGTCTAACGCGTCCGGGAGCTTTACAAGTCAATTCGTCTATTCGTCCACTTCCTCTGGCTTGTTTTCATTTCAGCGACGTAAGACACCCTATATATAGAAAAGCCACGGTTCGAAAGTAGGGCGCACGCGGGGTTGCTGCTGTGTAAAGCTGCGCTTTGTCAAACAGAAGAATGTCGATGTAAAGAAGAAAGAAAAAAGAGAAAGAAAGAAGGGAAAGTCACTCCAGCTGTCTGGACAGCTTTTCGGCGCTCCCTCAGTCAAAGCTGCATCTGATGTAACGGGACTAGGCACGAAAGGATTGCAGAACCTACGTTCTGCGAGAATTTACGGAAGCGAAGGTTTGTGCTTCCTTTTTTATTTTTCGTGTGCGTTTTCGAATATATCGCAGCGGAATAGGGGTTTGATGAGCATGTGAACTACACTTGGCTACAGGATGACGGGCTCACCCTCTAAGAAAGAAGTAATTGAACAGTTGGTAAAACTCCCAGTGACTATGCGAAATGAAATACTGTATGTACTCAATCTTATGGGCTTATTTCGTTCCAAAGCAGGAAAGTTTAAGATGCTGCCAGAGAGGAACGTAACTGATGCCAAGAAATGATTATATATATATATATATATATATATATATATATACAATCATTGCTTGCTGCTAGCGGCATCATGCATGCTGAGAAACTGTGATTGTGCTCCCTGTATAAATTAGTGGCATTCTTTTCTGATTAAACATTGTTGGAAGCGGCGCCCTGTGTGTGTGTGCTCTCTCTTCGTCCGTCGTCGTTTTCGCGCCTTCACTTCAGATCTAGCGGCATCAGTTACGTCTCTTTCTGGCAGAATCATCGACCATGCAATACCATCAGTAGAAATATCGTTGCAGGACCACAGTCACGTGATGTTATTATCATGAGACCTTCCTTTAAAACAAAAAGTCTTGAGCGATATAGATAAAACGTTTTCATGATGCAAAACGTACTGTGCACGCAAATAGACAACTTGAGAATATAGTATTATTTCAAAGCAAATGCAAATTCCTTACGTACTACGTAAATAGTGCTATCCTCCCCGCGTATGGTCAGTACGCTATTGGATTTCTGCGGCTTACGTGCGTCATGTTAACTTACGCAATTTCGCAAGTTTAATGTACCTAATGTTAACGTACGTTAAGAGGCAGTGTTATCGAACTTGGCGGCACCCGCGGCTCCCACTTCAGTGAATGTAATGGCGGCGCAGCAGCCCAAACGGTCATCCTTCACAGCGTTTATGCAGGGTAATTATAGCTATTGGACGATTCTCTATATAAAAAATCTACTCGATACCTATTTCACCTGAGCGACACTTATAAATAACTCATACGACCCTTTCGTGGATGCCTTTGACGAGCACCTTCTATAGGGCCCCCAGCTGCGTGCGGAACCGTGAATATACAGTCACGGATTTCTAGCGATGTCGGTGCCAATCACAGGTAAGCGATACGCAGCGGGACGCATACTGTAGTACTGTCACGCTTACGCGATCCTTCTCTTTCTTTCTTGCTTGCTTTCTTTATTTCTGCGAACGAACGCTCTCAAGCTCCATGGCTGGCATCGTTCAACTCCACCGGTTCGGCGATGAGCATCCGTGCAGAATACGCGACACGCTTCGCTTGGCGCGTGCACGTCTAGCGATTATCGTATAGGGACTCCGCCGACGCCTGTAATCGTAGCTTCGCATCAATGCGCTCACTGCTATAGAAAAAGCTTAAACATTCGTCCCCGTATTCCGTAGAAAACGAGAGTCATTGCAGTGAGTTCGTATCAATGCGCCACTACGTCTGCTTTTTGTTGCTGATACATTTTTTTTCTTTTCTTCTCCAACATTTTTGCGGCCTCAAGGAACCCTTACAGATGGGCTTTACTTCTTGAAGGCAGTGCATAGATTTAATATCTATTTATTAGGAGCGTGTAACAGAACACTGGTGTACTGTTACACCAATGGTGTAACACCGATGGTGTACCATCGATACTACTAACAGGAAAAGATAAAAAAATCTACTTGCGCAAAGAAAATATTTCACCCTAAGAGACGGGTAGCCGGCATGACAAAAGAAGAAGAAGAAGAAAAAAAAGAAGAATTGGCTGTCTTGTGCTATAAAAAGTGTGGGAAACCAATAATAAACATTGAGTTGCTAGTCCAGCGTGTGTCGTCATCTCTTTCTGTCCGCGTCAGTACGTTCTACTGGAAACCATTAGGGCTATGTGTAACAGTCACGTGACTGATAAACGGGCGGACCATTAATTTTTTTCTTCGCGAAAAGAGTACGCTGCGCGTCGCGTTACTCCCAACTTGCGCATGCAGCAGTGCGCACAACGTTTCAAAATGTGAGTAGGAAACTCACAAAAAGAAAGCAACGGGTGAGCTCTTCTTCTCTCCTCCCCCAATTAGGGAAGCCTAACCGGACTCAGTTCTCGATGAACCTCCTTGCTTTTTCCTCTATCTCTCTCTCTCTCTCTCTCTCTCTCTCTCTCTCTCACTTTTTTTTTGTGTATACATACACTGACGTGGTCATAATAAGGATTAACTGCGGCATTGCACGAAGAAGCGAGCCGTGAGTGCAGACAGAGAAAACGATCGCGATAGCCAGCGATGCCGCTTCCGAGCCTTTGGCCATTTATCAACCCACCTGGGTGGTCGGGCGACTTTGCCAATTCAGCTTCATAATTTGTTCTTCGGCTGAAACAAAAATTCCTGGATACGTTGTTTCGAGAGAGAGAGAGATAAAAAGGCAGGGAGGTTAATCGGAGGCGAGCTTCCGGTTTGCTACCCTCCACTAAGGTGGGGGATATACGGGTTGGAAAGAGGGCAAGTAGGAGAGAAAAAAATTCATATGTATATGATGACCGCAGCTGACAGCAGTTCCAACTCCCATAGCGCCGTGGGATGTTAGTTAGATAGATGATGACAATTTAGCCTCATTTGTCGCGAGGCGCGAGTAGTTGGACAGATTGTAAGCAACGTCTGTGCAATCGCCTATACATGTATGCCATGCCCCTGCCGTCAATAAATGTCTATTTCTTCTCTTTCTCTCCAACTGGCGCCCAGCAACGTTTTCGCTTTCTTTCTTTCTTTTTCGTACGCAGCTGCAGCAGCGTCACGATAGATGCCGCGGACGCCAGCAGCCGCTTCGCGTTCAAAGCACCACCGCACGTGCGAACGCTTTGCCCGCGACGCAACAGCACATAGCGGTAAAAGGAGTTCACATCAAAGAGGCGCGCAACGGTCGCGTTCTACGAACTGCGATGTACGTTATACCACGCGTCGGTTCATCCGGGTATAATGGCGCACGTACAGCGAGCGCACTCGCGGAGGCACCGTTATAGTCCTGGCAAGACTAAAACGCGCCTGTTGCAACATCGCCGCCGCCATTACCACAACCACCAGCGACGTTTGTTGCGTCCCCGCGCGCGTCTTCCGCGGAACAAAATAATTAGCTCCGCTCCCGCGTCCGGAACTGGCGGAGGTCAAAGGTAATGGACGGTGCGCGCGCCGGTGAGCGACCATGTGTAGTTTGCCATCGCTTTAATGGCGTTGTTGACCGGCCCGGAGAACGCGCCCGCTCGCGAGTCGACGAGAGAGCGCGTTTCGCGGATACCGCATGCACTCGTGTAAGGGACGTGCTTCTTACAGCGGAGCTGTTATCCTCTAGTTGGTCGGGATTTTTCGTGTACGCGTGCGCGACCTTTGCTCACGCAAAAAAAAAAAATGAGGGCCGATCCCGGAGACAATGCAAATAAGTGGGAAGCACACAGTGTTACCGCTTCTCCAAGATGCATATCACATCATAGACGTCATCGCACGAAGACGTCATCGCGTGACGTTACGTTTGATGTGATGACGTCATCAAATGACGTCATCAGGCGATATCGTGGCGTGACGACGCCGTTATCACGTAACGTAACGTTTGACGTGATGTCATCACGCGACGTTCGATGTAATGACGTCATCACGCTTCGTCATCATATGCAACGTCACCACTTGGTCACATGGATTTTGGTACCATCGGACGTTGACGCCGGAATTTTCGCTTCATGGGCTATATAATGATTTCGTATTTATAAAGACACGCAGCAGTTGCAGTGGCGGTTTTCCACAGCTTCGCTGGACAACCGCTATCGCAGGGCCGTAATTGCGAGTCATTTTTTTTCCTTTCTCGAGATCTTCAATATCTGCGGTCCTTATAAGAGGGTGCCCTATTTGGGTCAAATTTTTTTCTGGCCGTGCGTGATCACTACGCGCCAAAAAAGCGAACGCTATACGGTTCTTATATTGCATTTATTCGTTTACGTATTTACGCCACACACCTGGAGCCAGTCTGCAGTCCTCTCCACTGTCATTGTCATCGGTGCTCATGGCCAATTATGGGCGGCACACTTGTGGATACAGCCGTCCTCCGTGCCATTCATGACGTTGGATACGCTTGTGAACGACAATGACTGCATCAACTAGCTGGGATTGGGGCACACGCCTTTCTTAATATGTCTTTTTTTTTTCCCACAGATTCTTGCCTGCCAAGTTGGGGGGTGAAGCTCCTCCTACATGAGTGTGGCCCTTACACGAGTGTATACGGTATTCGGTGCTCTAGCGGGCACCGGCTGCCGCCAGCGCGTGGATCGCCAACTGCTCTTCGCGGAACGGTGTGCACCCGACATTTCGTAACGAGCGACCGCCAGGACGTTCCGAGTTGTGCGTTCGGTATTGCCGGACGAGACGTTTGATCGAATGGCTGCGGCGGTGTTTCGCCATGGTGTCGAGTTTCCGTTCTCGCGTGTCTAACCTAACGTGCCTTTTAAAGGGTCTGCCAGATTCATTTGATCCGATGACTATATACTGTCGTTCCACCACGTTTCTCGTTTCCGGTCTGCCGTTCCTAACTCAAAAGGCTAAATCACACGAAGCAGCTCTCCAAACTACCCAGTTCGATCTCGCTCTCGGTTATTATTTATAACTTCTTTATATTTGAAATTAGTTCTAATTTTCTAAGCAAATTGACCCATGCACCTTACGTGTGACGGGATGATCAATTCGATTTGAAAAAAAAAAAACTACTTTTCCAAATATGGGGAGAAAAAAATGCGCGGAAACCACAGGTGATGATTGTCCAGAGAGGGATACATCGGATGCAAAAGGCGAGGAGGTTAACCGGAAGACGAAGGTCCAGTTAGCTACCCTGCGCAGGGAAAAGTGTAAAGGGAGACAGAAATATGAAAAGCAAAAAAAAAAATGTACAGAACCCACGCACAGTTGGAATCTGTGTGCTTAATCGACGCATTTTGCCGATAGCTGTCAATATATCCAACATCGTTAAATTAAAAAGGGTGTACTGGTGGGAGTTATAGACAGATTTGCACCGTCATTCCCTCTTGAGGGCGTAAATTATTTTACAGCGTAGATCCCGAAGCCGGCACACTATATGTCGCACAGCACACCCTAAAGCTCTGCGCGTTCTGCCCGCTGGAAATGTCGTTTGTTTCAAACGTTTCTAAAATTCGCAATGCTAAGCGCAAAACATTTTTTTTCCCTCGAGCGAAACGAACGCGACGACTTTGTTTTCTTCTCGGCAAAATGATAGCTGCCAAAACTGGGCTCTTCTTCAAGGGCAAGGCGGCTTACGTAGAATCCCGTGCCAAGACAGACGCGCGAATGAGAAAAAGAAAAACTGCAAGACAAGCAGGCTCAAGAGCTGATAAAGAGACACTCGATGGGATTCATGTCGTGACCAAACTAGAGCCCACGCAGCGCACTAAAGCGCAAATTAGCTAACACGTGCCAGCAATATAAACTAATTGGAGACGCTCCAAGACGAGTGGAGCGTAGAAGAGCAAACGGGCGAGACTATAAAGCCTGCGCAACCGTGGTTGCTCTGGCAAGAAGGATTCACGTATGAGGAAAGCCTGAAACGAAATGAACGCTGCTCGGAGTGGCCTTCGTGCCTGCAGTGGACATGCATTAGGGTGACAGTGACTGATGATTGTGATGAACTAGCAGCGGCAAATTGTTTCATACCGTCGAAATATGCTTTCAAAATGCTATTTGCGGTTATGTCGCGAGAAAAAAAAAATACAGCCGACTGCAAGTGCAGAAAACAAATTTCGCGCACGAACCGCGCTCCTTGCGCGTCAGTGTTATGTAACCTATTTCGGCACATTTTTTGTTGTTTGAACAGCCATTTGAAAATAAACGTTCGCAAAGTATTTAATTTTTCGTTTCTCTAAAGCGTGATGCAATTCTCGGCAGGCGCTCTCAGAATCCCTGACATATCACGGAGGGCTAGTGCGGTAGACTCGAGGTAGTGTCACCTAGCGTCTTTTGTTTTGAATCCTCTGTGTCTCACAGGCCCGCGAGGGAAGGCGAAAAGGAGGGGAGGGCGGGGGGGGGGGGGGGGGGCGACGCCCGATATTTCTTCCAGCCCCGCCCACCCACCATCGCGCCCCTGCTACAACCATGGAATGCGAAGTGATTGATTGACTTCCTGCAACAACTGCCAAAATAGGAAATCATGCTCTGCACGTCCCCCCCCCCCCCCCCCCCCAATCCCTCCGAATAATCCGGCCGCCCCTGCTGGCTTACCAAGCAGCCACTCGGTGTGAGACTGACATTTATCACATTCCAGAAGCGGTGTCTGCAAACGCAGATTAACACTACAGCTGCGAATCAAATAAAACATTTAACCCGATTAATTGGGAGCTTTTTTTTTCGATTGATCGGATTTAGAATGTATGAGCTATAGAACAAATCCAATCTCATGGTTTACGTACCACGTGAGTTTTTTAGAAAAAACAGAAAACATGCTACCGAGCGATGGCGACACTTTGCCCGAAGTGGGCCATTTGAAGCATATCACGCTCACTCAGTGGCAATCATACGTCCCGCTGCGGAGGCAATTGGTTAACATTTGACGTTAAACGTTGGTTTGTCAGCTGGCGTTTTCTGGCAGTCCCATCGTGGGCCGCACGGGCCCCCTCTGTAGGTATAGTTAACCGGGAGTTTGAACTGATTTATCTGAACCAGCACACTTTTTTTTTAGCCTACATCTTTACTTAACGCGCGAACGAACCCACAGGGACAAAGAAGAAAGACGTAACACAAGCGCTGTGTTATGCCTTTCTTCTTTATCCCTGTTGGTTCGGTCGCGCTGTAAGTAAAGATGCAGTTGTACCGACTCGCCCAGCTAGCTACCGTCTGTTAGTCTAAGCAATATCCGAGCATCCCGCACTTGGCTGTTGTCTGTTTGTGTTGAGCCAGACTGTTGAGTCAGTCTGTTGAGTCGGCAGAAGCTAAAGACCATCGGAAGCGTCGAACACAAAACACGTCTGCGTGCGTTTCTGCACCGTCGTCTATAATAGGGCACGCATCGCAACGGATGTCACGTGCCCGACTTCCTGGCTTCTCGCTGTGCAGTATCTGCTCTCGCCTTATTTTACCCGCTGCTATATATATACGGGAGCAAAGTAAGTCAAGGTGGACTCCTTCGTGGGACGGCCACGGCCGGACGACGCTCCCACGGAGGGCGCCATATTTGTCCGCGAGTAGCCTGTTTAATCAGATGAATCACCCGCTAGGCGGCCTGTTGCTGACGAGAGTGCGAAAGCAAGCATACAGATGTTCACACGTTTACCTAGGCTCGGTGACAACACCACCTAACAATGAAGTACAAGCTCCGCCCAAGAAAAACAAAAGAAAGAAAATTGACCCTCTGTGCCCACGCGCTCCGAGTCATAGTTCCTCAGTGGACAATATTCAGAAATACCGCGTAGATCCTTTGAAACACTAGTTCACCGTTCGAGGCTTAGTACCACGCTTACGAAACACTTACTGCACAAAATTTGTCGCGCTAATAGTCCGCGGTGCATTTCTGACCACGCGGGATGAAGGATGTACAAGTTGTACGTCATCCTCATGTAGCGGGACCAATGCATTTTCCAGGCCGCTAGAGCGACCGCCCCGGAAGTCCATTGGTCACGAGTTTGATCCATATGGACCGGGGCGATTTCTCTTCCAACTGCGAAGCTGTCTTTCTGAGAAATCCGTACGGGATTACTTGGTAGTTTCGTGCTATCGTACAGACTAATCGATGCCCATTCCACCTTTCGCAAGCACAGTCTTTCAAACCAAGTATAGCAACGCAAGAAATAAAGCTTTCCTCGTCTTCGCCTTGCCCCCCTCGCGTGCATCGTATACGAGCTCGTACACTGCCGTAACGCGTCTATCTATGAAATTGCAATTCCGCACGCGCTCACTCCGGAATGCAGTAAGGCAAGCGTCGGCAGCTTCTGTTGAAACCAGTCGGAGTGCACGCAACTTGGCTTATTCTTTTTTTTTCACGAAGGCATGCAAAGTAGGTGGCGTTGGCATATTTTGGTGATGCCGGCTACTCGTGCCCTTGCCGCATAAGCGATGATGGATCGCTGCGTGACCAATTTGCCACTGAGCAAATTACAGAGACGGCACTGTGGAGTCGGTCCTTACTTTGCGCGTTTGAGCTCGCTTTTTTCTTTCTTTCTTTTTTTATTTATTTTTTTTTTCATTGGTAAACGTTTACTCAGTTGTTACTCTCAGTTGCCGTATCAGTCAGCGTTCCCAAGCAGGAACATGTAGCACGAAGTTAGAGTGGTGCCATGTTATTTATCATCTGCGATAACCGATGAGCTGTTAAAGTAACATAGTATGGGTGGCAAGGAAAAGACGTAATCTTTCCAGTGGAGCAGAGGACCACACAGGGCGACGAGATTTTAAAATTCGTATTCACATGGTGTGTTAAGTTGAGAGCTGCGAACGTGGTACGTGTTTTTTTTTTTTTTTTTTTTTTTTTTTTTTTTAGTGCCTTGCCGCAAGCCTTGCCAGAGGGTAGATGTTTATCTCTCCGCAATCATTGTTGAATTGTTGTTTGTTGTTGTCGTTGTTGTTGAATCACAACACATAGAGCCTTTATTATACTGCGTTTAAGTTAAAATAGGCTGATTGCGGTGGCATCTTCGCAGCGAAACTTAGCTATTAAGCAGCCGAATTCTGAATACCATCGATCACTTGAAAATCCCAATTAATACCCAAACGTTAAATTAAACCCATCCGCTATCTCGTTTGTATTTAACGCTCTGCTACACAGAGCGACTAAGAAGTGCCTCGAAAAGATGCTGGTCGTTTCAGACCCCGAACTCACTTTTTTGCAAGAGCGGTTCAACCACCCGTGAAGGAAGAAGCAGCAGGCCGCGCCGCTATACGTGCTCACTTTGAGCGAGGAGCTACCTCCTCCTAAGCTATATAGTGGGACTTGCAGGTATAGCTTGCCAAGTGCACAAGTGCGCCACACTCGACGGTAGCGCCACAGCATGGGGGCCAACGCCCGCAGATTCTTCGGGACCGGTCAGTACAAAGGCTTCTTGAAGAGTGCGGGCTCCTAATTGGCCGCCGCCTTTTAACAAGACGCCCGGCCACTCGCGGTCGAAAAAGAAGAAACGAAGACACGAAGAAGAACAGACGCGAGGCAATGCCCTCGCGCTATTATGCTCTTCCAGCAGTGCCGGCCCTTATCTATAGACAGTTTTAATTACAAGCCCTCGCGTGCCGCCTCCTTATAGGCTGTTAACAGGACAGCTTCCCATACCTGTCACTGCGTAACTAACGGCGTTGCGGTCTAAAAGCGAGCAACATGGTTAGCATTCAGACATGTTCGGCGTTCAGGTATACGCGAAGTCAAACCACCACGGCTACCTAACAAGATGAGTGTTTGCATTAACTGAGCGGCCGCTTTCATTATGGCTGAGCTCATGACCCCCAAAGTGATGTAGTCTATAGGCTAGCTCATTTTGGTCCATGGGGTCTATTACCCGGAACAACCTATAGACCATTAGTGCGAGCGCTTATTCTCCCGCTCCGTACAACAGCGTTACTACTTTGCGGCTCATGCCCATGGATAGACCAGAGGCAGCGCCATACTTTACTCAGTACAGCGAGATATGCTTGGCCAATCACGGCGGTGCGCTGGGGCTTCTCATTAAAAGCGTATCGATAGAAAAGTCTGGAATGCAGCACGTTTCGCGTTCGGCTAACTGAAGTGCGACACCAGATAAAATTGTGCTCGGCGTCAAACTGTTGGGCTGGCCGAAACATCAAAAAAAAAAAAAAAATACCGCCGCGTGCTCCGACACATCCGCAGAGAAAGTGCCCGCGATAATGACAAATCAAGATGACGCCCTAAAAGGACTTCTGATTAAAATTGCCCATTATAATGCCCCATCTGCCATATTTATGATTCGGGCTTAATGAGAAAAGAAATATCGAAGAGGCCCACGCTTGGGAGTTGAAACTGCATGCGGTGCCGGCCAAGGCACTATAAGGACCGCCCCGTTTGCCAGCGACGCCGACAGGAGACAGTATAAAAGCAACAAGGCGCGTCGTCCCACACGAGGACCTCTGATTAAATCTGTCCACGTAATAAAGTCAGGAACGCGGCGCATACTGCGTCCGCGCGGCCGCCTCTGATATCGACGCAATGTCAGACCGGCCCTCGTTACGGCTCCACTCGGTCAGCCTACGCCACAGAGTTTCCTACTGAAACCACTAGAGGTTATTCTTGCGTAAGTGTCTGAGGGAGTGGTAAGTATAATAATGGCTTCGCCAGTAGAGGAATGATAGCCGGCGCGTGCATTTGCCTATAAGCGATCGTTCCTTCTGGCTTCAAACGGGTTTGTTGCTTCACAAATTGATCGCTTTTTCAACAAAATATCCAATTATACAAACGCAACATTTGGCAATAATTATGCACGTGCGTAGAGACTTGTGCCTTCACGCGTCTGGAAAGAAATATAGGAACCATTCCACTCAGTGAAGGTAGATGACCAGCCAATCTGTATCACATCACACAGGCTTAGACAAGGGCACATGCATTTTTTTTTTCATCATTTGGTAATGGGAGTGATGGTAGCTTTGTGATTACTCTGATATACACCGATTGATTCGGTTACAACCTTAGACAGAATCTTGGCCAAGGTTAAATCTACACAGAACCGTTGTTGAGTAGTTGAGTGACTTGGATTGGTGTGGCACTTCAAAACAAACTCTCCTAGCACAAACTGAGTGAACCATTTCTTGTCTGACTTTGAAACGTCCACACTGAAGTCTCCGGCGATGATCACAGGGTTAGTGTCATCACGGCTAACCCAAGCAAAGTGCGTGGTCATGAACTTCTCGATATCACACTTGGGTGTGCCTGGATAGATGTACGCAGCGGATGTCACAATTGCGCCTTTCGTTTGCACGGCACAGACATCCCCACAATCGGTGGCATTGTCCTCTTGCGAGTCAAGGGTGTACGGTTGTACATACATTTTGTCCTTTGCGTGTACGGCAACGCCTCCTTCTCGAGAATCCGTGTGCTGTTCACAAACGATTCCAGTATACCCATAGACTTGAAACGATGCACCCTGATTTATTTATTTCATTTAATATTATTTATTATTATAATTATTAGGGGCGGGGTGCTTGAAACCGGATTCACCTCCCCCGCGGGTCGGCCCGGTATTGCACTGTCTCCGGGGTCGGCCCACGCTCATCTTTTTTTTATTGTCGACGCACGGATACGAAACATACTTGGAGCCCTAGCCTTATACAGCTTTGCTGTAATATGTATTTGCTTACAAATGTGCAAAAGTGAAGCGTAATAAATACCACCCCAAGAACGTCTGAAGTCCGCAGGCATAAATATTAGACAAAACCATGTGTAGTTGAGGTCGAAGTTCGTTGTTTGAGGCGATAGAATTGCATTTCCACCAGCCGAGACCAAAAGGGAAAAAAAAAAAAAAACTGGTATCCTGACTGGGTCTTCGTCTCCTATATAGGTGTGACAGCAGCAGTGACTTACAAGAAACATACAAAGATATACCCAACACCCAGCTACATCCAACTATGCTATACATACATGATACAACACCCAGCTAGCTCAACTTAGCTGGGTAGAGCCCCGGAATACATTAAGCTTTATACCCAACCTGAACGTCCAACTACACGAAACATTCAAATGGCAGCTGAGCGCTCGCAGCGCCCGAGCTCTCTCTAGTGACCTTTGCGAGAAACTCTACGTAGGCACGAGAAAGCGCTGGGCCCGTTCGTCGGTGCACCGCCACGTCTAAATAAGGATGACGGCCGGTCCCGTTACGCAAGCACCTCGCCTCGCCGGCGTCGTCGACGGCCACCACTTGGGGCGAGGCCGCCGTCGGCCGAGGAACAAGTTTCTCCGACGCCACCGCCTCGCCTCGTCTTTCTTTTTCCGAGAGGTCGTCCATTCAGTTCCGCGAGAGGCCGTCATTATGCGGCCGACGCCGACGCTCGGAACAACGCGCGCCTGAATGCAGCAGCGCGCGCCCGGGCCGGCCGAAAACGCTGGCGTGACCGAAGCTCTATACACACGTAATGCCGCCGCTCTTCTCACAGGATCTCCCGCAGCGGCGGCCCAAGCTGCTTGAAAGCTGCGTGGTGTGTGTACACAATTAACTGCGCAGGCGGAAATCGGGAGCTGCGATCGCGCTGTTCCTTTCACGCGATGGGAGCGCGGCGCGCGCGGTCACGGAAGGATTTGGGCCTCGACAGTGTGCACCGCGCGTTTTTGTTCGCGCTTCGCCCAAGGTTAAGGTCGGGAGCGTCGCTTTTCTCGCCTGTAAAAACAAGAACGGCATCAAACAAGGGCACGGAAAGGAGACGCGGAAGACGCGAGCGCTGACTGCAAACTAAGGAGGCTTATTGGGAAAACAAACTAGACGCGGTCACGGGACAGGTCACGGGAAGTTCGAGTCTTGAAGTGATCAACAGTGAGCGAAGGAGGGAAAGAGTGAGCACGGATCCAACGTTTCGGACTACGAGATTTGCTCGTCTTCGTCAGGGCAACAGTCAACATTTCGACAAGACAGAGAGAAAGAGATAGAGAGAGAGAGAGAAATAGACACACTAATTAATGAGAGAGGGAAGTGTTTGCCTGGCCATACGCCTTGCATGTTACTCTAGGTGACAAGGGTTGCGCATGAAATAACCGACGCATTCACAGTGCGCAAGCACACAACATGCGCAAGTAATAAAGCACACGCGCAGTCGCGGGAAGAAGCAACTAGAATACCTGCATGGTTCAAAGCGTATCATAACAAGACTAACAGCGCTTTCGTAGCGCGCAAAGCACCTATAGTATCGCTGCTTCAAGGTCTGAAGAATGTGGTGCGGCATACATACATACATACATACATACATACATACATACATACATACATACATACATACATACATACATACATACATACATACATACACACACACACACACACATACATACATACATACATACATACATACATACATACATACATACATACATACAATACATACATACATACATACATACATACATACATACATACATACATACATACATACCAGTGGCGTAGCCAGAAATTTTGTTCGGGGGGGGCTCAGGTTGCAGCGCGGCCTCCTCCTTATAGAATTTGTCGAAGGATCAAATGCATGAATAATAACTTCATTGCCAATTCCATTGTATACTAGATGCTGCAAACGAATTATTGAGAGCTATGCACTGTCCATTAAAATATGTATGTTGTCATAAAAGAAGAAATTCGTATGCCCCAAAAATTGTGGCAGAAATAACTGATATCAATGCTTTCCGCGTTTTTTTTGTCTAATTAATAAGTAATATAAACATCACATGAACTTTAGAACTATTGACCCTTTTCGCGGAGCAGTTTGTTTTAGAGAAACGAGATGGCGCTCACGGCGGTGCGCAATACCTCTCCTCAGCGACCGCGCACGAATACGAAACCATTACCGCTTCTACCTTGCTTCTGTGCGATCAGCTGTCGGAAATGCAACTGAGTTTTCGCTAACACACTGTGCTCCAATCATGCTAGATTGAATAATGTGGATTGAAGACGTGTGCAGTAGTTGGCTGCAAAAATAGTCACTGGCATGTTAAGGAATAGAATGAATCTGTGTGGCGAAGTTCGCGGACCGCTGCTGCAACTGTCCGAACGTGTTACCGGCACTTCGTGATGTACGGCTTTCCTCGAGGATGCAGAAATTTGCTCATCCTCCAGCCTTGTATCGCTAACCTTCAAAGAAAGGGCTTCATCCCCAGAACGTCGGCAAGAATGAGTACCACTCGTTAAACAATCACAAAGGGAGTAGCGCCGCTTCCTGTCATAATAAGTTTCGCGCACGTTATCAATACACATCTGTCCAAATGACAGGAAAACTTACGCCCACTCTATCGCCGACGTATCAAGAATGAGTGAATGGACTCACACTTGATTATATGCGCACTGTATACACACAATAAATGACGGACTACACCTATGGCGCACCAATGGTCGAAGCTGAATGTTTCGTGATGGTCCACAAGAGTAAGCAAGTTACTAGCTGTAATATATATTTGCTACAAGGTATTACAACGTACAAAACAGCTACGTTTCGAGCCTTGTGCGCAGCAAGAACAAATCTATCGGATTCGGAACTGAGCACACCCGCGAGTGATTAGGCAGAAAATAATCAGATAGTGGCCACACCGAGGAACTTCGCTGAGTCAGAAACTGACAAGCCACTGCTTCAAAATATTTGCCGAATAAAGAACAAAGAGCAAAACATACTAATCCTGACTGAATTCATAATCGGACAGCTTGGAATACATATTTAACCCAGCTTTTAGAACAAGCACCATATACGCTGCTTATGCTATTTGAATCAGATAGTGGCCACACCGAGGAACTTCGCTGAGTCAGAAACTGACAAGCCACTGCTTCAAAATATTTGCCGAATAAAGAACAAAGAGCAAAACATACTAATCCTGACTGAATTCATAATCGGACAGCTTGGAATACATATTTAACCCAGCTTTTAGAACAAGCACCATATACGCTGCTTATGCTATTTGGACATAGCTTAATCAGCTCCGAAAGCGCTTTTGCATGTTCTCTGAAGCTGTGATCAAACCTTCGTGTCGTCCATCTAGTCACCGTCTTTGATATCTCCGAAAACAGAGGTTTTCTAAGCCGCGCCGGCGTCATACACTTCCATTGTAAACAAGGAGGCAGCGGAGGCAGTTGAGGCAAGCAATGGACGCGTCACCACGTGATCAAATATGGCAGCGCCCACGGGATCGCCGCGAAAAGGGTCAATATCAGTTCGAAACCAGCAAAGCAGTGCATGCAGCTTATATTAAAAACGTAAAGGCGATGAAATGAATAAGTTGAGGACAAATATTTTGATGAATCTTTGTCATTCAATAACCTTGTTTAGATTTTTCTACATATGCAACGGCCAGGAAGAAACCTCAATGAAACTATCCCTCGTTGCAATCGATTGCACAGGAGCAGCTGTAACTCGTCGTGTATTGTAATTACACCGAGATAATACTCGCAGCAGTGAGTACAAATAAAATGTGGGAGTTCTGCAAATTATATATTAGAAATTGCGAAGATAGAATGGAATATACAAATGCGAAGATACAACTCGCTAAAGGGCAAAAAAAAAAGAGTCGCTGGAAACAAAGTTCGCTGCTTGTATACACAAAACCTCGCAATAAGATATTTAAAAATACGTATGAGTCTCCAATAAATCTACGTATTTAAGCAAACGTCACTGCATATAATGCGTCAAAGAAGACAAATAAACATGTTGCTCAGTCACAGATAGTAAACTTTGCGCACAGAAAGACAGATGATCTAGGCAAGAATATAACTATGATCGCAGAAATCGTGATACGTACTTGGGCCATGCAGCGGTCGCGACAGCGCCATGTGGGTAGAATAATAGAGGAATAATGCATAGATCAGTACGAAAATGTGTAATTTAACTGCCTGCACAACGCCAACAATAATTCTGCACCCAAAATTAAAGGAGGGTATTCCTTCGTATCAAAAAAGAAATAAAAGCAGGTAGCTGAAAATGAAAGAAAAGGACAAACGAAGGCCACAGATGATGCGGTAAGTTGAACTACCCAATATCCGAGTGTGTTTTGGGCGAACGCCACGTGCCATAGGCCGGGCTTTCAATGAACAAGGTCGGTCAAAATAGTTATCGGTATTCTCGTAATTTTTGTATTCGCGTGATAATTGTTATCATGATGCTAACTGCTAGAATAAACGACGAAAATTTCTGCGGTTTTAAAAGCGAATGAACGGTCATACGTTTTCATAATTAAGAACTTATGGACCTGAAGCAACAGTGCTTTTTACTTGCATTGATTTTTGCTGCTTCGCTATCTAAAGGACAAACTTCTCTCGACGGGAAAGTTGAGCGAAGTGGTCAATGACTTCGGACACGTTGATGCTGACGTCTCTGTGGCTGTATAGAAGCGCCAGCCTAACCATGCGTTCCACAGACATTGTAGAGCGCAAGTAGTTTTTTAGTAAACTCTTGTTAAAAAAATATTCTCTCTGCGCTGGCAGTGGTCACTGGAAGGGTGACTAGAAGCTGCAGCAGTATTTACACATTTACATAGAACCTGCTGTCGCAATGAGATATGGGCATCTATTCCGGTGCTAAAACCTAAAACACTCCCTTGATGTCGATGGCATACTTGTTTAGGTACCTTGCAGAACCTAGTAGGCTGTTCGATTCCAGCGATGCCGCATTTCGTCAGGAAGTATGGAGAAGCAGCCTGCTTTTGAATCTAGGCTTTCTTTGATAATGTCACCACAAATTTCTATAATTTGCTTTTGTGCGTCTGTGCTTAAATACAAGGCATTACTGGGTCAACTTTCCAAATGGTTCTTCAGATATGTATCTCCACAATCAGCTCGCATGCAAAGAAGCACTCTGAAAATGCCTGTATTTTCAGCAGGGGCACTGCTTAAATCCATAGGGCCCCTGTCCCTGTGGCCACGGAGAGCCAGACCTTGTCGCCCGCAAAAAAAAAAAAAAAAAAAAAAAAAAAAACAAATCTCAATAATAGGCCGTTTACTTTCTTCTGTTTTCTCATATTTTACTTTGCCTGCTCTGGTCCAGCTGATCAATCACATTGGGCACGCTTCCTGAAAATGTTTGCAGAAAATTATCAGCTGCTAGCTGACAGTCACGGTGATATGTAGTATTTTCGTGTGTGTGGGAGATTGCGAGCGCGCGCTTCCATTTATGGAACGGCTTGGGCACGAGCGTTCCAGTGCGCGCATGTTGGCCCAAGTTTATAAGAACATTAACCCCATAAAGTTCTAGAATTGAAAATCTTTTAAAGCATGCCTTTCTAAATGTCAGCGCACCTTTCGCGTCAAAAGTTTATGAGAACTTTATACCCATAAAGTTTCGTAATTGAAATCCATGCGCTGCGTATATTCCGCGGCCGCTGCGAGATGCCGCAACGCGCCCGCTCGCTATCGAAAAGCCGTTGAAAGTTTGTGCTCGGATGGGGCTCCTTGCGTTACGTGACTCCAGGTGCAAGGGCATTGTCACGAAATCCAGCCCCAGTTCGCAATGTTCGCGCCGAAATGTCTTTTCGAGCGTGAAAAAGACATTGTAGACAAAATCCAGAATGATTGCCGGCGTCGGTGGTAGTTTTGGTCGGTGGTGCATGCCCGCACGAAAAAATTTCGGGGGGGGCTGAAGCCCCATCAGCCCCCCCCCTGGCTACGCGCCTGATACATACATACATACATACATACATACATACATACATACATACATACATACATACATACATACATACATACATACATACATACATACATACATACATACATACATACATACATACATACATACATACATACATACATACATACATACATACATACATACATACATACAAGTACGTACGTGTAATACATACCTGGAAAATGCACCTCAGGATATTATATAGCAGAAAGAACAACGTCATTCACAAGTTTGCTGAAAAAGTTGTCAATTGTCAACCAGTAAATTGTACTTTTTTGCTGGTGCAAATTTTATGTGTACCTACACACTTTGCTTTCCAATGGCCCTGAAGTTTTCAGCTCGCAGTAATGTCGTCCACCTTTATTTCTTAATTTCGTGCGTTCTGTTTTGTTTCGTACGTGTTCCTACGACTTCGCCCAACTCACGTAGTTGTTTAGCTTGTTTCTCGTGCGACGATAAACGCGCACACAATGCACGGCGCTGCGATCCAAGATTTCGTGCTGGAGGGAAGCGGACTTGAGTCATTCCTGAAATCCGGGAACCTGACTCTTTCATTTCATTTACCGGCCGATGCAACAATCGTTTCGTCCTTTTTATTTTTTTTTTTAAACCCCCTGTTCAAAATTTTCACTCCGTTTGAGGTAGTGTTCAAGCGAGCCGCCATGCTATATGGCAGGCATGGGGCTTAGGCCCCTGGCGTTCATGATCCTGAAAAACGCCGCCCCAAGAGAATTTGCAGAATCATCAGGTAGATAAGCAGACTATATCAGTTGAAGTCGAGCGGAGTACGATGAAACTGCGTAGCAGCAAACCTGTCGCAAACCACCGTAGCATACCGCCAGCAGTTGTATAACCGAAATCAAAACTAAGCTTATAGACCACCACAGAGTTTACTACAAACATTACCATATAGAGAGAAGAACTATACGGCGCTAGTCTATTACAGCTGCAAGCATGTTGGTTGAGCCAACAGGGGAACGATGGTGTAGTACACGGATTTGCCTAAACATCGTCCTTTTCAACGACCTTGTGACTTTGCAAATTGATAATATCGAACAATGTACGGCGTGAAAGATGCAACAATTGGCAATGATTATTCATGCGCACATTGGCTTATTCCCTTCATATTCCCTTCATGCATTTGTAAATATATGAATGCTTCAAATTTTAGAGAAATAAAGAGCAATAAAAGAACGCTACAAGAAGACCTGAGGCCACCAGCGCGAAGAAATTACAAATCCGTGTAATACCGAATATTCCGATGGTAGCTGGACGTCGCAGCGCGAGAGTTCCCTCTAGCAATTTCAGTAGGAAACTCTCTGTTATTGTCTATAGACCCTCCTCACTGAACGATCCCTGGGAGTAGCCGCAGTGACCTCTGGGCTGCTGTGAGCCCACGTGAGAACCAGCGCGAAAACACTGCAGTGATAGCCGCAGCACGCACACTTTGTACTTACGCGCAGCAGTCCAGAGAGAACGTGTTCTGAACGGACTACATTACATAGTATAGACTTTGATTTAAAGCATTATAGACCAAATACATTCCCAGTGTACTCCCACTGGCTGTGCACTCGACGACCGACACCGAACGCTCCGATAACGGTTGCGCGCGAACGGCAGAACGGGGAAGAAACTGATTGAATATCTTAAAGCCGTTATCGTTGAAAAATATTTGTGATAATGGACATGGTCTCAGACACGCAAACAGTGAGAATACAAACAACTTTTTTTTTTTTGGTCATAATGTAGAGCAGTGCCGAGTTCACCGAGGAAATTAGACATTGCTTCCTCCCTCGAGAGATTCGAGATAGTATACGCAAACGGACTACGCCTACAAACACGTTCTCCCGAAGGCGCCCGTCCTGCAGAGCGAAACGCGTGGGAAGTCGGGGTCATATAACGTCCGTGGAAGGCGGTGAGATGATAGGGCGAGACGTGTCCATGGTCTGAAGCAACAAAGTATAATACAGACACATTTGCGAGATCCTGCTGTATCTTTACGCTTGTAGAACAGGGTGTATCAGTTGCTGCCCTCTGAGAGCGTACGCCTTTTCTGCTCTTTCCTTTTTCGACCGGCGGCAAGCTCCATACCATGCAAGAAATGACTCCGACCTTCAACCCAACGCACTGCGCGGCAAGCAGAAAAACAACATGCAGGCCAGTCGAGGAAGCTGCGCGGTCGCTTCCTTCAACTCTGTCACTCGCTTTGCAGCTTAGTATGCTGTAGCTGTAGGAATCATAGCACGACCGCGTTTTGCCAGTGTCACTCCACTAAAGAACATCATAGAACTCGGTGCCGCAAACATCACGTGTTCTTTTTTCCTCCAACGTGCATTCGCAGTGGAGATAGGTGTCTGTCCCGGCTACACGACAGCTTTGACCCCGTACAACGTGTCTCTTCTCCGAGAGACCGAAGATATATATAAAACCACGATGTCGCAAAGGCGTGCACCCTGCGCTTTCTTTTACTGGAGTTCCCAGGACAGCCTTCGGCCTCAGCGAAGACCGCTTCGGTGCCGTATTACCTATCTCACCCTCTGTATACGCGCAAGAAACAAGAAAACTCGATGTCAACGAGCCATATGCACCGCGCTTTCCCTATATACCAACAGTCTACACAGGGCGGCAGGACCTCTTGAATTACAACGCTAGTTCCGTGTTATACAGGTCACCTCTACAAAAGCAAGAAGAAAAAAAAAAAACGAAGTTGATGCCGCAACCGCGCACGTTTTCCTTCTGTGCTGCACGAGGCGTTTTAGGGCAACCCAGAGAAAGACCGGTCGCGTTCCCTCGAAGGCAGGCGGCTTCTCTGACCCCTTAGAAGACACCTCCCCGTCAGCCAGTGACATCGCTACGGGGGACACCAAGTGGCAGTTGGGAGGAGTGGCCGCTGTCCTCGAGTGGGCCTAGAAATAAATGTCTTGCGTCTGCAGTCTAGTGTGCACTTCACACTGGAGAGGACTTGACTCCAAACTGCTCGCCCTCGATACGTCCACGAAATGTGCAAGGCCTGTGAGCAGCACGAATGGATAGACAAGTTGTCGCGAGACAAAAAGAAAAGAAACTAAAAAGAACAATGCAGGTCTTCTGCAGGCATTCCAAAGCAGACTTCGCAAGAATAAAGAGGCAAGTTGGACAAGAACAGTTATCATTGAGGCGATGTGGAGTAGATGGGCTGGGGGTCCGCGAGTTTCTGTAATCAACCGTGGTTTCCGCGTTTCCCAAGACAGGTTCATTCCGAACGGGCGACGCCAGGTGAGTGAACTCAATTGAAAGGGTTGCTTGGAATTGAAATTGAAAGAGTTGGTTAAACCTAACTTGTTTTGTATTAGCTTAGTAAAAATGACATTCCACAGAGAAGAGAACGGGACAGGAGCTGAAAGCATCGATGTGACAGAATTGAATATGTCGACATTAGTCACCCGCCAACTAATGTTCACGAACTACGTTTCCATTACAGCGGGCCACTTTATAGTTGCATCAAGGACAGTTCAGGCCAACACCAGTCACTATAGCAGCGCAGATGCACCAAAGTAGCAATGAAACGTGCTCTTAATCAATCCTACCCATACTATCTTGTGCCTCTGTCTTGTCAAGAAAATTTTAGAATCACAGGAAGATGGAGGAGAACTTATCAACATTGGTTCAACAACGTATGCCGATCTCTATAGTCAGCGTTGCGACAAATGTGCTTCTCTTCATCGAGGCAACAACCTCAACGCAGACAAGCGTACTTGTCGAAACATTGACTCCAGAGATCGCCATCCCTTTGTGCTTACAGGGTGTCATTAGATCTTGTCCCGTCATTTTCCACATATGTTACCCTTTATTGCACTAATATATATCGAGTGAACTCCACATGAAGCGAATGTACTGTCCACATGAGTGGAAACGAGAATTATGGTCAAAGACAGACAAGAATACCTGATTACCTTCCAAAGTTTCCCGGTAAGTTTGAAACTGGCAGGCATTACTCATGGTTTGTGACAGGTTTAGGGACTACCTACGACTTTGGCAGGACTCTGCCGATACGACTTTGCCCACAACTCTCCTTACGACTTTGGCACGTCTAGCACGCCGTGTCTTCCAAGAGCAAATTCTGCTATGAGCTCACTGCATAGTCGAACGTTCACGGAGGCGAGGTTGTTGTTGTTGTTCCCGTGTTTCTTTTGCTACTATACAGTCTTTACGGTATATCGTTCGGTGACGAGGTCGTGAGAGGATGTTCCCAGGATAAAGTCGGTTTTCAGCGCAGTTTTTTTTTTTTTTTCACTTCGTTGATGCCGTGTTTCCAGCTTTGTTTTGCAGCCGTGTTTACAAAGCAGCAACATAATGAATGCAAGATGCATACTGGTCTGGGCAGACAAACGATTAGCGTCTCTGCGGGTGATTAGACCGGCCACGAGCGCACGCAAACGCACAGCACGCGGCATTTTTTTTCTTCTTCTCTACCCCTGTTCGTGCTTCTCGAGATAACGGAGCTCTGGCGGGAGAAGCAATATATGGCACGGTAGCGGGTACCAAAAAAAGAAAAAGAAAGGAAAAGAAAGGGGTTGGGAGACAGAGCATCGTAAAGGAGGAAATACCGGTGATGATCGACTGTGGGAATGCCAGATCGTGAGCACACGCGTCCTCACTGCCGCCAAGAGCGGCCGCCGAGCACACCCGACGCTGGCGCCACCACGCGGCGGCTGTTGACCCCAAGCGTAATGGAGTGCACTGCGAAGACGTCATCTAACACTGCGTCCCAGCGCCGTTTATACGTGCGGCCGTGGCTTATACCTTTCTTTTCTTTATCTCTACCATTTCACGTCAGATCCATTTGGTCGACCCATTTTCACGTTCTAAAGAGAACCCTGGACACCGCACGCGGCGGTCAGGAGAACCCGTATAAGTCGGCATTTCGGAGGACGCAGGACGATTGTACCTCGACCTACATAGCTGAGCGAACGAAATAGAAAAACATAAATGTATACAAAAAAAAAAAACCCACCTCGGCAGCGCACCAGCGAATGTGGCGCGGCGTGAGCGTCTATAGCGAAGTTAGTGGTCTGTCCAATCAACAGAATGTGCCCGGGCAAAGCTAGACCACGGCTCTGTATTTTTATTGCTTTGCACGTAGAATATTGTACAGTGTGGCTAAAGACCAGCGGGCCACGCGCACGTTCGCGGTCAGAGAAGCCTTAGCGAAATGAATTGGAAATGGGCTACAGATTGTCCGAGACTCTATTAGCGCTCGCAACTACCCTCAAGTTACGTGACTGTTCTACTTTAGCATCAAGGTTCGGTGTTACGGGACAAAGGCTCGCTTAAATAAAAAGAAAGAACATTCCAGGAGGTCGTGGTTGGATAACAACCACCGAAGAGAAAGGATGCGGGGTATATCTTCTTAGACTGTATAGTCAGGTCAAATTTACAGCAAAGTTACAGGCCTTCTGTACCTGCGACAAACAACTAAGCGTTTATGGGACACGCTATCAGCAGCTTCAGTATACCTAATCCCTTTACCTTGAAAAACAAATCCAATAGAAACGCGCGGTGGGATAACATTTACCGAAGAAAAGGACAGGGGTAGATGTTCGGAGACGACTGACTTTGAATCTGCAGTCAAGACACGCGCCTGCTGCACTTACGAAGAAAACTAAGCGTTTATGGGGCAAAATATAAGCAGCTTCAGCGGCTAACGCCTTAATCTCAAAGGTAAAAACATTCCCGAAGCTCCTGGTCAGATAATGGTTACCCTGCCGAGAGAACGGGACGGGTAGATATTTTGCGAACGTATACACTGCGTTCGAGGCTACAGTCAAGTTACACGCCTGCTCTACTTTGGAACAATACAAAAAAAAAAGAACGTTTACGGGACACGTTAGAAGCAGCGCCTGCGCCTAAACGGCTTTTATCTTAACAAAAAGAAAATAATAATAATAAAATAAACGGTTTTCGAGTTCAAGAGCATGCGGTTACGTGCGTGCTTAGCTTGAGCGCAACGACCGGCCAGGCGCTCCCAACGGTTGGGGTCCTCATCTCCACCAGACCGACGTAACTCTCTCATCATATACTCTTTCGTCTACGAGAGATAGAGAGAGAGAAAGAAAGGAAAGAAGTTAGCAACAGTCTGAAGTCGCGCGGGGCATGTTCCCTCGGCCGTAATGGTTAAGAGGAGTGGCGCAACGGGGCAACCGTCCGAAGCAGTTTCCTTCAAGGAACAAAGAACAAGAAGAAACGAAAAAGAAGAACCCTACGTGCCCCGGGCACACGCAAACGCGACCGGCACAATGCAGGTCGCCAGACGACCCGGCATGCTCGCCTAGGAGTCGCCCACCGATACTGCGCAACACACGCCCCGGCACAGGCACTCTCCACCGAGAACGCGTACGTCCTTAGCTTGATAGCGCGCCTTCCCATATGGTTACTGCAGACGTCGAACTTCCGCTTTAGAGCATTTCTTCTTGCTTCAATTCGCCGTCGTCTTCTTCGTGCTCCCCTATCCACCACTCGAATCAGCCGTTCGTATCTCTCTTCCAGTTTCTGCTTGCTCTCTTCAGCTTCCTTCTTCTTTAGTTTTTTGTTAAATGTTTATTCTTCGAGCGCCCAAGGCGTCCACTGACTTGATGTGCTCAGCACGCATTCTTCCAGCCATCCGCGGGAGAGCGCCCCCCCCCCCCTCCCCCTGTGAAGATGATTCAAAAAAGAAAAATCATAAATAACAGAAGAAGCTACAATGGGTGCTGCGTGAGGCGGCCTTGGCAAGCCCTCGACGGCCGCCCGGCCTCTCGGCAGGACAGAGTGAGATGCTCGAAGCGTATAGGCTAAACGGTCGGACGTGCCCAAGGACCGGGCCTGGGCGCGAGGACGCCGTTTGTCGTCGTTATCAGAAGCGACACAAGTGCACTTATCAGCGAAGGAGACCAGTCAGGTCTAGTCGTGAGACTGCCAGAGAACGGAGTTCCACAGATTAACGTTGCGCAAACATGGAAGACGAATGGTAGCATGAAGACTGCGTCCCAGTACAACTGAGATATGTGTGTGTGGCAATAATGGTTGTAGAAAAAAACAGAATGCATGTACGACTACCGATGGCTGAACTGGGGCTATACATTCACGTGCAGGCGTTGACAGAAGTCTTCGAAAGATGAGAAGTATGCAGAAAAATGACGCAATAAAACGTTCGTGGAGGAAGCGTCATTAGAATCAAACCTGTGCAAGTAGAAATTGTTGCGCATGGGCTAGCTGCTGGTGCGCACTGTTCAACTGGATCGCAAACATATAGCAACCGATTAACTACAGGCAGCATAAAAATTCTGATTTTTCTTAGACTATGCATTGAATTTATTTTGCACCAGGTGCGGGGGACATGCTTTCTACACATAAGTCGCGCTGTTTGCACACAATAAAAAAGGTGATAGAACAGAGCGAGTGGCTCTGACATCAGCTTAACATTTTCACAATATCGAAGAATGAGAGTGCAATAACAACGATGCAGTGTGATCTGCTTTATCAAGTTAGCTGACAAGAACGGATTATATACATATCAACTTACGTTACGTGTCGATCTCATTGTCCTTATTGAAGACTGACGAGGCATTCCTACAAATCCAAGTTGTAATACATTCCCTCGCATTGAAGCAAACGAGAATGTGCTCAAAGAGATTTGACATTCTCTTGTACCACTTATTTGACGATGCACCTGAATCCGCAACTTCGCATGAAGAGACTATAGGCAGCGAAATGTGATACCGATTCAGTCTTGTTGACATCCCGCAGGCATGTCAGGCGAAAAGCCAGGCTAACATCTCCAGCATCTCATTAAAGCATGTCTTCTCTCTCTCTCTCTCTCTCTGCCGCCCGACCGCGAGGAACACGAACATTGTATGGTTATTACAACATTGTTGTTGTTGTTGGTGGTGGTGGTGGTGGTGGTTTCACTCCGGTGAGGAGCTCATGGGTCCGGCTATTTGGGCCAACACAGGGTCTTCACTAGCCAAAACTTTGCAGGGGTAAATGGTAGGCGCATTTGACATTTTGTGATGTGCAGATATCATGGAACATGTTGCCGGTATTATTGCCTTTATCACCCTCATATTTTTTTCGGCAAAGAAGGCAACCGTAGCAGAATAAGAAGTGCTGCCTCGCCCAGGCTTCGATGCCATGGTTCCGCAACTTGTGAATCGTCCTTACTGGCCGTCATCATCACTCCTTCGTTATCCGCCAAGCTGTCGCCTACGATATCGCCAGTAGGTACACTTGACCTGCTAATTCGTGGCTCAAGCGCTCCCGACCCTCTAAACCGACACAAGATGCTGACTTGATCTCCATCACGTATTCAGGAATGCGCGCGAAATATTCCTACGAGCTATTGCTATTCTCCCCGTAACAATATCTTTATCCTTCGACTTCCGACAAGAACCAGGAATACGATATAAATGTGTCGGCGACGTTATAAAGAATAAGTTTAGAACAAAAAATTACCCGGCTGGTTCAAAACCGTTGCCTCATCACAGGCCCTCGAAACGCTAGAGCCTCCGTCCGCGACCGAGCGGAGAGTGAATCGTGAATCCGTCTTCGGTTGTATCGATATTTAATGGCCATCCAGGCGCCGCTTGCCGCCACTGCCGGGCGCGCTTGAGACGTTTCGCAAACACGCCTACGGGCGCAACAAGAAGGCAACGTCTTCTTCAGCACGGCAACAGAGGCACGCAGCGAGCAAGCGGCGGCCAAGCGAGACATTTTTTTTTTTTTCCTCGCAGGGCAAGCAGACAAGCGGGCAGGCTGCAGGCCCAACCGGGAAACAAAAGCACCGGAACGGGTTTCTTCTGGTCGCGAAGAAGCATACTGACGGAGCCGCGCTCGCCGTATAACAGAACATCTAAGGGCGGCATCTCTGCTTCTTTCATCCTCACAAAGATGGCGAGAATGCCACCGACTTGCCGCCTCGCTATGATAGTCCTTCTGTTTTATGAGGGCACTTTCTTTCCGCCATCTTCCTCCCTCTTCTCTCAGCGGCCATCTTGCTTTTTTTCCACACTCCGTTGTCCTCAGCGGAGCAGAAAGAATAAAAGGCCGTGCCCTGCCGGCCGCCCTGCAGCCTTAGCTGTCATCGCGCGCCTCCCATGCGTGAAAACTTGTGTGCTCGCCCGCTATACGGTAAAGATTTGCCCGAAGAAAGAAAAAGGCCAAACTCAGCGGGAGCGAATTGGGTCTTGTCCCGCGGTCCTGCTTAGAATAGCCGCCGAAGCGCCCCCACGCGCCGCCTGCCGTCGCAACGCAGAGAAATATAGTGCGACGCGGACTGTACTACTTTTGCCGCCCACATCTGACGTTTGAAGAAACGCGCGCCCTCCCTTCCCGGTACAGGTATTTCTCTCATAAATCATGCAGATTGCGTCGGCGACATACACTGGTCTGCTAGAAGCAGCGGCTGTCTTGTAGGGGACCTGCTGAACCCTTTTCGTCTTACGGGGCAAGCGCATGCTTTTAGTTCCGAGTCGGTAGCGAAGGGAGCAGCGGAAACGGCGTTTTCAGAGTCCGGCTGCTTGTATGCATAAGCTATGCGTAGATCCCGAGTCGGTTGCAGAGAGCCTCCGCTTGGAAGAAAAACTGCGCCTAGCGACGTTCCGCTTTCATATCGTACGCGCACGCTAGTTACGCTAAAGCCATAACATAACGCGAACCTTCAACTTTTTCCCCCCGAGTGTGCAGAGTGTAAGCGTGCGTTGCAGCTGCTGCGCATTATACGTGTGTGCGTTCTCCGCTGTGCGCGCAGCTGCAGTTGTAACACGTAAGCCCTCGCCAGTCTCCCCTTCCGCGGAGCGCACTTTTTTATAGCTTCCGCTGGGTTATGGAGCCGGCCGCCAGGATATAAAGCTCCCGGAGCCTACAACCACCTGTTCTCTTTTTGTTGTTGCTGCTTTCATCGTGTTGCGACGAAGTGAAACCGTTTCGCTCGGCGGTTTCAAACAATAGAGTCGTCTTCGATGCGAAGGTCGGGCACGCCAAAGGCAGCGCGCGTCGGTGCCGTGTATCGGGGCGGCCACGCCGAAAGGAAATGAAATATCGCGGTTCGGCGGAATCCTTGAGACCGCCCCCCCCCCCCCCCCCTTCGCCTGTCGGAATAGTGGTCGTCGTACGCTTGACCCAAGGTTCCCAGGAAAGGGTTGAAAATGCGGGAACTCTACTGAAGTCATATTTGTTGTAAGGCGTATAACTGTTGAGGATTCTCCATTGCGAGGCCTACCAAATATACTTTCTTTACCCTTTTGAGCATTCGAAAGTGATAAGGCCTGTCTGTTTACACAGACCATAGCGTCCCGGTGCGGTCGTCAGTTACAAATGGCGTGTTCCCAACGTATACAGCAGCAGACCTAGTTTCTGTCTATAACACATTTACATTTACCTTTTACTTGTTGCAAGTAATCAATGAATCAAGCGGCCTGTTGTTCAGCACTAGATGCTGCATACAGAGTAAGTTGTTCGACACTGCACCCCGGGACTCCGCTCATTCTCGCGTAAGAAGCCCGTAGGTTACCGAAGTTCTAATGTCAAGTGATCGGTAGCGAAAATTCAAAACTATAAAGCGAATGAAAGAAAAGGCGCGTTAAAGAGACTTTAAAGAGAAACACCAAATCATTTTAGAAAGATCAAGTACTATTTCAGAACTTTAGCTTCCTGAACTACGCCGAAATAGGGTGATAATTAGAAGATGAAAAGAATAAAGGTAAAAGTTGCATTGCATTCTTGCGTCGAAGTTGAATTGCACTTGCATCAGATATCACACGAACAAATTATAAGAAAATAATAAGGAACAAGAATTAATGCTTTCAGACACTACGGTCATCCCCGCTGAAGTCTACACAAAGCTTCACTAAACGCTGCGGTAGCGCAGTTAGCGCAACGGTAGCGCAACTTTTCGACGATCTTCCTGTAGTTCTGCGTCCCAGCGTGGTGCCGGTAACAGCCGCGCAGTAACCATGAAGTATGACGTCCACAATTCCCCCCCTCCCCCCCTCCAGGTGGAAGACCAGGCAACCTCTCCACGTTAAAGGATCCGTTTGCTTTATAAATAGACTGTGTAATATGGTATTTTTTATATCTCCAGCTACTGGCGCACTATTCAGCACCGCTGCCGACGGTTGCTTCAAAAGGAAAATCAGACATCTGACCGCCAAGCGTGGTGATCGCGTGCGCGTGTTTATGTTTGCGTTTTCTTTTTCGTTTTCTCTCTCTCTCTCTCTCTCTGAGTGTGTGTGTCATTCTGTTTCCTGTCTCGCTGCCACCGTAATCAGGCCCCTATTGATCCCTCCGGAGCCGGACGGCGACTTGTTAAGGCAGGGAGGGTGGGAGGAGAAGGGGAGGCGGAAGGGGGGGGGGGGGTTGCAGTAACGCGCGTCGTTTGAGGAAGGCATAACGGGGCATACGGGGACTGCCAAGCGAACCCTAAAATCGAACTCGTAAAACGCGCTCGCGCAGCGAACGAGATCGCGGCGACGCAGCGGTTCGGGACGAATCGCTTGCCGGACCTCCCCACGCAGACCAGTTGTCGTCGTGGCCCCAAACAGTACGGCACGGGACAGACAACCACGCCCCCCCCCTCCCCTCAAACCCCATCCTCTCCTCTCTTAGGTGGGGGGAGAGGGCGGCATCCTCCTCTCCGTATGGACAAGCACGGCTGGCCGGAAGACGTGCGCCTGTCAAGGGCGACCCTCGAGCGGTGTCACTGGCCTCTCCGGCAAAGGGGGCCACCGCCGGTCCGCTTCGACCGCGCCAGCGTTCCACGCAGGTTTGGGTACGCCGCGCGTGCCGCCGAAGGTGTCCTGGCAACGGATCCACATCGACCGGACAACCACGGGACGGCTGGGAAAACATTCACGATCGTAGTACGGGAAGTCGTGACGCGGCCGCCCTGAGCAGCCGCAGCCCGCCGGGACGTCCCAGACGTTTTCCTCGTACGAAGTTTGCGGGGCCAGTAGCGTGAGACTCGAAATCTTAGTAGAGAGACTCGGGTATGTTGGTGAATCGTTGACGAACAAGAAAACTTCGTACACTATAGGAAACGGAGGCAGAGACGACTCCGCAGCGCTGTGGTGTCGTTCGCTGCTTCCTTCCGTTCCCGTCCTCGCGTGTGCGCTATTTTTCTCTCATTTTAATCTCATGGTCGAGGGTTCGAGCTCCACGGTGTGCGCCAGTGCGGGGAAGTCGTGTCACCGAAGTGCCGGCCGGCAGGCCCCAATTATAGGGCTACACGTTCTTGCAATGTGTCCATCCATCGCGATGCTAACGGAGTTGTGCGCTTTTGCGACACCTATATATAGGCCGCGATATTGTAGTGATGCATTCCGCTCGATTCTATGCCACTCTTATCATCCACCGTTCACGGCCGGCTGATCCCGCTGACAACGCGGGCGGAACGCATCTCTGACCTCTGACGAAGCACGAAACAAACGAGGAACGAAAGTGGCGTCGCTACAAAAGCGCGGTCATGCAGTAGAGTTAAAAGCCCGCACGATTAAGACAGCGAAGAAATCAGTGCGATCACCGAAAAAAGTCAAGGTGTAAACGACAAGCCACTTTGGCTCCCTTACGTGTTCCTCGGCCATCACATGGCGGAGCAGCGTGTCGAAACTGTTAATGTTTTTTCCATGGCATGGCGTAGTGAACGCGAACAGATAGCAGGAAAGTTTCCACCTGTCCGATTGATAGTTCGCAAAATTGTCGCCGTGACTTGCTCAGCACCACATCTGACACAGATCTACGGACAATTTGCGATCTTTAAACTAGCAAGTTTGTTGCCGGTATAAACATTTATATTATTTTGCAGCAAACGAACAACGCTAACCAATTTTTCAGCGGCACCATTCGGGGGTATACGGCCTAGAGAGGACAGCCGATGAAAATGCATCTTTTTCTACAAGAAGAGTTAATGCCGGACTGCTATTCAAGCATTAACATCGTCCTGACAGTGTCCCTTCGTTCGTTCGTGTCTTCTTCCGCAATGCATAGTAGATAAATACACGAACGAAGGAAGGACAACAGAGGCGCTATGACGTGAAACTATTCCCCCAATCTCTTTTTATTCCAATGTCCTGGCGTCAAACTTACGTAACCGCCGACGCAAGCATCGGGCGGTGACCCGCAGCGGTGTTTGAACAGCCCAATCAAACGCTCTCCTCGTTTATAGGAGGTCACGTTTGTTTGCTTTCAAAGCAAACAGCCTTGCCTACCTTGACTTGCTTTTTTTTTCATCTGATTGGCTGACAAGAAACAAGAAGCTCGCAGATGTTTAGAGGGTTTATGAGGGGCCGAGCTAGAGCAGTAAAGCTAGATAACCAGGTGAGGAGGGTGGTGCCGTCACCTGCGATTGGTCCGCTTCCCCTTGCCTAGCTCACGATCGCTGGTCGAAAATCCGGCGGCGTGTAACGGAACCTTTGCTGCTAAAACGGATCCTCAGCGAAGATGAGTTGACAGAACCATGTCGTACAGGCGGCGAAATGACTCGACAAGATTTTACTGCTACTCAAAAATTATTACACGCAAATAAATCCATTGTCTTCAGCAACTCCGAGTATAACCAGTGCCAGAGTGATCGGTGGGCAGCCATCATTTATTCCTTTCGGAACGGGGCAGTCTATGGTTATGCCGAAAAAAAATCAGTTTTGTTCGTCATATGAATGCATATTTAATGAGTACACGTAACTTTCACGTGGCGAGTTTTTGCGCTTTTGTGACGTCACGTGGCAGACAGGCGAAGTGGATGCAACCCGAAAAGCTATTGACCAATAGCGTTGGGCTATGGCGAAAAGGTCGTAGAATCGGAAATGATAATTTTTCTTTTCTTCGGTCTAATAATCATACATAATCAGTGTGTACACGTCATATAAGATGGAGATGTTTGGCAGTTCCCGTGATGGCACATGGAAGACAGGTGTATTCGGTGTCGCCCGAGAAATGCTAGACCAATCGTGGAGGGCTGATTGCAGAAATGAAATAGGAACAGTTTGGAATTCCTTTACGTACGTTATGGCACCTCAGGATAGGACATACGTTAGCCTAGCGTGTGTCCTCCTCTACTCGCTCGTCCGTGTCTTTCTTCAGCTGGGACAACTTTTAGCCTCAACCAAAACCAACTAAACACACTATTCACTCTTACAGCTCCTTAAATCATTCCAATACCCACAAAGTTATACGTAATGGTGATCTCATTGGCTAACTGTGAAGCAGTCTTTTAGCTCCACGAGCACTGTGGCGTGAGACTCTCACATAAGCCAACGTCACGTTTCTCGCTCGCACATTACATTCCGTTTATTCTATATACGTAGAACGTAATAAGGAACAAGCAAATAAACGAGTTGCACGCGACGGCCTCCCGATGTATAGGATACAGGGTCCGACTCACGGCCCCCACGATACACTATTTCCGAACACGTTATACGGCGCTCGAAGGACCGGTAAGCACGCAAGGGGGCAACAACTTCACTATAAGACACCTCCCCTCACTCCCATGCCCACCCTTCTCTCTCGCTCTCCTCTCCCGCACACACTGACGCTCGATACACTCGACGGTATCACGGCCACTTATATGAACACGCACCGCTCTGCTAAAAATACGCGTTCTCTTCATAATGGGCTTCCTACTACACCGCTGCCACTTGTCGCATCTGCTGGTGCTGCTGTTGCTTTGATATATCCGATTAACGACGGCCACTGACTTCTGTACTCGTTAATGTCTTTCTTTGGCCGGCGCACCCGTCTGAACTGCACGTCCGGGCCAAGCTGTGTACGGTGCGGTCTTGTTGCTGCAAGCTCGATGTCGTGGTACGGCCAAAGTGTGCGCTCGCGGATTGAAGCCAACAGGCAACGAAGCCCGGGGAAGCATGGGGGAAATCGGCTGTTTCTTTATTGAAAATTGAATTGAATTTAAAATACTTAGTTGAATGGGTATTTTTAACCGAACAATGAGGAAGATCATGTACGAGAAGACAACTTGTCGCAAGCGGGAGCCGAACTCACATCTTCCGTATAAAAAACGCATGCGGACCTCTACCGATTAAGCTACTGCAGCGAACGTCCTCGCATTTACTTTCTTAGGTATGTGAACGTACGCTGGATCTAGCCACGGTGATGATGTTTATTGGCATCCCCTTAGAAGCGGGGCGGGGACAAATAGTCACCTAGCCTGCTTGAGTTAATCAGGTTTTACTCCCTTTCCCCCTTCCCCAGTGCAGGGTAGCCTACTGGGCTCCGCCTGGTTAACCTCCTTGCATTTCCCTTATGACCTCAGTCTCTCTCTCTCCCTACTACATTTATCTCTATCTAGCCTTTTGACTAACTGATCTCGATCTTAACTTCCGTATTTATTTATTTATTTATTTATTTATTTATTTATTTATTTATTTATTTATTTATTTATTTATTTATTTATTTATTTATTTATTTATTTATTTAAAGATACCTTACAGGCCCCTGGAGGCATTGTGTAAGGCGGGAGAGTACAATAGAAAATTATAACTTATACAATAGTTAGAATACATATGTGATACATATACAAAAAATGTAGGATAAGAAATGTGCTAATATAGTAATATGGTGTTACAATATGTCCAAGGAAACAAACCGAACGCTTCGGACGCGACAGCTCATTCAACAATGAAATTTCACACAGTAAAACACAATCGACAGAATCACAGAGCACGCGAGACATAATTAGGCTATAACAAAACAGTATTAAAGGCGTAGTTGCACATTAATAACGAGAAAAGCAATGACAAAAAAATAATACGTCAGGGTATGTAGAGTTGTTTGAAAAATTCGTTGTTAGAAGAAGCCGGAAATTTTCTTGGTCACCTTCGTAAACTACGGTGTTAGGAAGGTCGTTCCAAAGACGAATGACTCTTGGAAGAGCGGAGTAGTTAAATGAATTAGTGTTTCCGTTTGTACAACTGATTTTACAACTGCTGTGACCTGTAATGAGGAGTTTCAAGAGGCACAACTGATGGCGCCGTGTTACGGAGGTATTTATGAAATAAGGATAGCAGGGCTATATCACGACGATGATGCAAGGGCTGTAGTGAGAGGTCGAGTTTAATTTGCGTTATGCTTTTGTTAAAGTCATAACAACGTGAAATAAAACGCGCTGCCCTATTCTGAATGGATATACATCATCATACAAAACATCTATCACTGTGCTATACGCTTGCGATGACTCCGGTTCTATCAATTCTTTAATTGCTTTTTTTTTTCTTTTCACCAATACTCTATTGTCGCTTACTTATCTCGACCGCTCATCAGTTACTCCTTCCATCTTTTGTATCCCAGCACATCTGGAAGGTGGACTGGGAGTGTTAGCCAGCGCCACGAACGGCCGTGCGGGCCGGATGGAGCGCCCTTCCAACCGCTGGCGTCACCTCCGTGCACATCAGTGTTGTACACGTTCCTCTAAAACAGGAACGTAAGATCGTTCCTCCTTCCTTCCCAATTTTGAAACGAGTTCCCGTTACAAGTTCCTTTAATGCGAAAGGAACGCGTTCCAGTTACACTTCTAAAATTGGAACGTGTCGTTGCATTAACGTTACATTTGATTTTTTAAATTAAAATAGGGTGTCGGATAATCCTGAGGCGAAAAAAAGTGAGCGAATTAAAACTCACATCGAACTACGTAATTTGAACATGGCCGGCTGCAGATTGTCTGGAAATAAAAAGACTCCAAAGAAACAATTCTAGACGAATTTTTCAGGGAGCACCAGACATACTTCAGGCATGTCTAACTGCAAATTTGGTGCTACTCTATTACAAGCGCAACACATAAGGCACTTTCCACTTCGGCCTTCAAATGCAAGTCACGTGAGGACTGCAAATTTTCTATCACCCGCGAAGTCTCTCGAGTGGCGCGGTGATCCTGACGTCATCGTTCCTCCGTGGCAGGCCGGCATGGAGGAAAGAAACTACAGGGGGGAGCGTCACGTGAGAATCTTGAAACCTAGTCACAAAAATTATAACGGAGAACTCACGAAAAAAAATGCACCATAGTCACGTGACAGGCAATGACTGTCCGAAATAGCTGCGATTCCAGGGAGTGCCAGTCAGGATCGGTAAGTTGTGCTAAGCAGGACCCTCCCCATCCGCTGATTCCGAGAAAACCCCGCATCCCGACGATGATCGACCCAATACACGCAATCGGCGTATACGCGACCGGGGCGTACGTCGCTGCTAAATGCCTACTCGTACCGCTCTCATTGGCCAGAACGAACCGAAAGCGCAGCTACGGCAACGAGGAACGCCGGTGTTCCGCAAGATCCCGAGATATCGCGCGCTGTGTGTCATTTCGAAAACATGTATTCCGCGTTGGTTACGCAGTGACCGCCTCGAACCGGCCGCGGAAATCGAAATGACGTCGTGAGGTCCCTGGCGTGAGGTGAATACGAGAGCCGAGTGTTCGTATAGCTCAGGTAGAGAGGTGGTAAAGCAAGTAAGAAAGAGAAAGGATCTTAGCCTCCGAAACCTGTCGTCGATCGCACCTGCGTATTTCGCTGGCGTATACGCGGACGAAATATGCAGCAGATAGGGTATGGAAATACTCGGTGCTGCGTACAGCTGTACCCCCAAGACCGAGGATGCTATGCAGGCATGAAGGACCTCCTAAACGTGGAGGCTAGGTGGTTGCATTACCGCTGTGGAGAGAGTGGCTAACTTTGAGTGCAGAGGGTGGCAGTGCTGGACACGACTTGCAGCGGGCGTCAAGCTTCTAGCTGCTTGCGAGCAGTAGAGAAAAGGAAAGCGTTGTATCGTTCTTGTTCTTTTTGCTTGCGCTTACGGGATCGTGTACGCTGCATGCATATTCCAGTGGAAGGGGAGGCAACTGGCCTGCTCTGCTAAACTGGCGCGCTCTCCGCAAGGTTAATGCTATGTAATTGCAGTGTTCGTCCTTTTGCTTTGCACTGCAGAGGCGTTGGGCGCGAATTCGAAGATTGCCCACTTCGGCAACCGGTATGCCGGTTCATTGACCACAGTGCGCATGCGTAATAGTCCGCAATTTGGGCGAGCGGTCCGAGTGCGACGTGTGCAATCGTGGAAGGCAAGGCTGTTGATTTATCGAACATTTGCTTAGTCGATGGGAAGAGAAAAGAAAGATGGGATTCTGACCTTGGTGTAGAGTATTCGAATGTACATAGCCGCAACGCTGCAAAGTTGCGCTACATAGAGCTAAAGGTTTAAGACGGTGAAACTTGTCTGTGTTACTTGCTTCTCTTCAAACACTATGCACTGACGATAATACGAATGTGCCTTATTTGGAAAGCAAAATACCCTTAGTCCATGGCTTTACGTGGACTGGGGCTGCTGCACCGCTTTAGATGACGTACTTTCGAGACTTAGATGTATTTTCGAGTTTTAGATGTACTATCGAGATTTTGATACACTTTCGAGACTTAGATAATTTGGTGTCTCCTTCAGAATTCGTGTGGGTCCCAAAAGAGTGTCGAACAGATGCTTCGGTGATAGTCCCGGTATACCTTACATGTATACGCGTTTACGATCGCGTGTACGTCAAGCCAACCAACGTTTCTCCATGCTACATCAAAGCTAATTGTTGGGCTGCAATGATAAATATCAAGCTTACCTGTAGGCAAGCAAAATGGCGCAATGTTTATTGGACCTGCTCGACGACCTCGACCGTTTTGACTTCACTAGCATCCATGCGACCGACTAACGGCACAAAGAGCGAGGAATAGGACAGTCAACTCTCAACTCACTGGTCATCTGATTAGACAGTGCGTTGCCAAACAAGAAATCCCGCAGTTCACACAGGTAGCCACACTTTTTTTTTCCTTTGCGTGCTTCGTAAATGTTTTATATATATACTCCGTAAATGATTTGCTTCATAGCTTACTGTAGTCGTTGTGCACGCTCCTTCACATGATTAATGACAGCCATTCGTTATTAGAGAGTATTATACATCGCAGACCCAAAATTAGTAGCTGTCTGCCATGCCTAAAAGGAAAAAATAATCCAAGACGAGTTTGAATTCTGAGGATGCGCAGTACCGTAGGTGCTAGATAGTTTTAGAAATTGCGCCCCCAAAGCTAGCGCATGTTAGCCACCTTCCCTGCAAAACGAACTAAGACGAGCTTGGGACCTGCGCATGAACATTGTCACCGATTCTACACTTCGGGCGCGTTAAGCAACTTTTAATTGCTACTTTTTAAAACACTCCCCTACCTACGGCGATTGCCCTTCGACCTTTTTCTAAAGCTCTCCAACTCGAAAACCAGCCGGCTCCGGATAGTACAGCCCTAACCTTTACCACTCCGAGCTCGACGTTTGCACCTTCACCAACATGCTTTAGTTCTTTCATTTTTTAAATCGCATCCAAAAATATAGATGCCGGTCTAACCACGTCACCGTCCACGAAACAGGACATATCCTGGTGCCACGACGACATATATTATGTCTGCCATCCCTACAATACAAATCTGCATAATCCCACTTCCCGTTGTTTCCACTCTTCAGAATGCACGTGAATGTTTTGCAAGGGATGTTTGGCCGCATTCGCGCCCGCATTAGGAGAAACTGTGGTCGCTAGCGTGGGTCCACTCATCCGAAGGGGGAAGGGGGGGGGGGGGGGGGGGGCAAACTCTAGACACGGCGCACGCCGGGTCGTATACAATAACAGCGCCCGAGTCCCACGACAGCAGGCGTTCCGAGTTGAGGAGCTGAGGAAAAAGAAAAAAGAAAAAAAAAACGCATTGCCCTTTCTGTACGAGTTATTGTGCTGTCACACAATGGAAAAGACCGGGCGCCTCGGACATTGCCGCTAGCGCGCATAGGTGAGACGGCATTCCTTCAGCCGCCTGCCCTTATCGTCCGTACGGTTTCCAAAGCCGTTGCATAGCGGGAGACCGCCTTTTTTTTTTATCAAACCAATATCACCAAAAAGTAGATGATACGACGGCAACGAAGAGAGCGGTCGATTTCCGTGCGCTACAGATATAGGAGTTGATAACGCTGCGCAACTATTTCATGCACCGATGTTCGTTTCCAAGAAGGAAATACGAGGTGCACGAAAAGTAGCTGTGGAGTAGAAATGGTGGTACTAAAATTTTAAGTTTTACTTGATCACTTCAAGCAGATGCTGAAAATGGCCCCCACCGGCTTGAAGATGTGTCTGCGCACGACGCTGTATATTGTTAAATACTCGGCGTAGGGCTGCTGGAGTTATCGGTGCAAATATGCGATGGGCAATGACTGTCTGTAGCTCGTAAGCAGTGTGTCAGGATTGTTCACGTACACCTGTGCTTTAAGTGCACCCCACAGACGTTATCCGCCAAACTGTCGCAGCCCATTACATTTGGGCTTGAATGATTAACTGAACGTTTTGTGAAACTCTGCGAAACGGTTTTAATAGAGCAAGAATGCAACTTTTGCACTGCTCACGCTCATCTTGATGATGATAATTTATTTCGGAGTATCACGCGTTATCTTAACATTTCGGTCCACGAAATGTACCCCATGGCTGTTGTCGAGCATATAGCGAAAACGTTGTTCTCGCTTCAGGCCTGAGGGCTGATCTTGGGACATATACTCTGCGACGATCATTTTCGGCGATAGTGTCGCCTCTGCGATAGTATCGCCAACAGGGGCGTGCTGATTGGCTGGTTGAACACTATGCGTCACGCGAAGGCGATAGTATCGCCGAAGTGATCGTCACACAGTACGTCCCCGGCATAATGCACTGCTGTCTGGCATCGAAGGCGATAAGGCTGCACCATAATGCAGATTTAAAGATGCACACATGAACAGCCCCTGAATATTTGGCAGATGGAGGTAATTAACAGGTGAAATAGGTAACCATAGTTTGCTCTATGGTCCAGTACGGAGAGGAAGAGTAGGAGAAATTGTATAAAGTGAGTTAGCTATCGCCTTGAGAGTGCTACGGACAGAAGCAGACTGCCGCTGCGTCTTCTCAACCTAGTTATTGTGTCTTTCAAATCTCACTAACTAGAATGCCAAGACGCATTACCGACTAATCCGTTTTCCGAAGCCGCAGAAGGTTACAGTGCGGACACATTGCGCTGTAGTGGTCCCAGTGAATACGGTAGAATTTTCGCGGGACGACAGAAATTGCCCTTCAAGGGTTGTTCAAAAATAGTTGCCCGCGAAGCACAAAACAGCATTTGAAACCTCGCAGCACAAAATATACATGCGCTGCATGTCAGAGTATCTCGCGCACTGTCAACGCTCAAATCCCGAACTTTCCATCGTCACAGGAACACCATTAAAGTCGAATACATCAGTCATCCCCATTGCTTTTGGCGCGTCTTCAATCTTGCAAGAATAGCAGGCGCGACAGACGACCTTGGCCTGTCCTGACACGACAGAACCTTTGCTCCAGAATACAACGAACAAAATGTTAACCTTCGAGCCCACCCCCCACTTCTGCACGTTCTTGCTTTCCTCTATCTGTCCCGGCGCACAAAAAAAAAGAAAAAAAAGGAAACGTTTAAGCAAAAGGAAAAAGCTGGCGAATGCAGGCCGC
Organism: Dermacentor silvarum; assembly: GCF_013339745.2. Classification (NCBI taxonomy): domain Eukaryota; kingdom Metazoa; phylum Arthropoda; class Arachnida; order Ixodida; family Ixodidae; genus Dermacentor; species Dermacentor silvarum. Next base: position 56,427,779 of record NC_051163.1, read on the forward strand.
CTGCACCGTCAGCACCCATGAGTCAGCTTCGGCCCTCGAATACAGACTCGCTATATATTTCGAGTTATATAAGAGCGCGCGCGCAAGACTGCATCACCCAACCGCCCGCGTGCCTGTCAGCAAAACAATCCCCTAAGGGGGATTCTGCTCCCTCCCAGCCTGCAAGCTGAGCCGAGCTCCTGCATACAGTGGAAAGGCGGGCTCGCACGACGCGTGTCACGAGACAGCGTCGCAAGCGCAGCACCGGAAGTGGTGTGTGTGTCCCCTGCAAGCGAGCACCGAGATTCGAGATTGACGACGGGGAAGCACGCTGTCGTCACCAGAGGAGCGCGATTGCCTCCAACCACGTCCCAAGGACCTTTTTTTCTTTTCCCTTCCGTCATCGCGTCTCGTGTGCTACCCTACGTTTGGCGCGCGTCCCCGACGATGACGTGCGCCAAACCCTCTGTGTTTAAGCGACCAGCCTATGTTCCGCGCGCTCGCGCGCGTATTCGGGACTCTCACCGTGGATTCGATGGTTGCGAGAGTTTCCAAACATTTGACAACACACACACCATGCTTGAGTTACAGTTTCTTGGGAAAGGAGGCAGCACACGTCTCACAGTGGGTGGTCACCCTCGAACGCGCCGTATGGGTGGGAAAAGCGGGATGAGAGAAGAAAGGAAGAGTGGACAGAATATAGAAAACAAAAAAAGAAAACGCACGCTAGACGATCACCAACTCGCAAGTGCCGCTTGCGAGATATGAGTCAGAGAGCGAGATTGAGAGAGGGGGGGGGATTCCAGGAACTGAGGAAGAGAAGCCGAAGCGAAAACACACCGTTTGCGCAACGACGGCCAGAGAAACGCGGTGCGCTGTTTCTTCCGCGTTACATTTTTTTTTTTTTCCTAGCAAACTCACCTGGCTTTGACGACAGTCCGTTCAACGACGACGACGTTGACGACCACAGGGCGACGACGAATAGCAGAGCTCCGAAGGCGAGACGCATGCTCGCCTCACATGGTGCACCGGGCCGCCCGCCGCGCTTGTCACGGGGCGTCCCAACCGCACGAACCACGCGCGCGAGCGCGCACACACGCTTACGACGACGACGCGTCACCAAAGCAACAAGGAGCGCAAGCGAGCCACACACGCACGCACGGCACGGCGGTCAATGCGCAGCAGCTACACGCGCCTGCCGCGCGAGTATTGGCTTCGGGGAGAGAGCGCGACGCGACGCGTCGTCGGCGCTCCGTCCTCCTCCAACGGCTCCCTCTCCGCCGAGCGCGACGAGACGCGTACGGCGCGCGCCGGGCGCACGGGACACAAAGCTCTCGCCCCGCGCGAGCGCTTGCCTTTGACGACGACGTCGACTACAACTATGGCCCAACTCTCTCTCTTTCTCTCCTTCTTTGTTTCTCTCTCTCTTTCCATCGTGTGGCGCGCGCTCTCCATTTCCAGGTGGCTTTTAAAGGGACTCGGGAGCCGACGCCATCTGCCGGAGAGGGAGCCAGGCAAGCCATTGGGCGCGTCATGTAGTTGCGCTCAGGAGTACCGCGCAGTGTGTAGCGGAGGGGTGGCTCCGTGGCCAACGAGTGACCAGATGCACGATTTTGATTTTCTCGCTTAAATAGTGTTTGCGATTAGTCTGTACGATCTTTACAAAATGTCAACAACCGAGGCACCAGCCAATCATGGGCTTTCCCGATGCGTGAATTCGGCTCCATGATTACCTTGAGCCATGAGCTAGAATCCATGGCGCTGCAGGGTATTGACGAAGCGGGATAGAGCAGAGTAGGGGGGATTTGGCGGGAGGCGGTTGGCGGACAAAGCGGAGAGATGTGAGGGCAGTTGAGAGGGGGGAGAGAAAGGGAGAAAGCGGCGGTTTTGCGTAACCCATAGAGCACAGAGAAAGGTGACTTCAAAAGACGGGGGATGGGGGGCAGGTCAGCCCTCAGTTGGTAGTTGTCGCTAATCGCGCGGTCATCAAACTCACTGACGTCCTGCGCGACACGTCAGCGAAATCCCGATGACTGTGTGGTGGTACTCTTAACGCGGTCTTGCACGACGTTAATGAATATGAACTAGGATACGCACTTCGTTTTAGCGCATCCGGTGAGCTTTTTGAATGCACCGACCTAATTAATGACCAGGTTGACACTGATTTGTGACGGGGGAGATTGATTGAGCCCGGGAGGACGGGAGCTGCGGCTCGTACGCCATCAGGTGCTCGTGCTTGTCCCGATTTAATCTCTGAATGTGAAGGGGAGTGCCAGTGGGTGGTGTACGTGTCCAGGCTGAAAAGCAGTGCCTGTGCTTTGACATAGGCACAGCAGGCACTTTGGCACCATTCAGTTTGGCGCCTTTCAGGCATACACACACCCCTGAATGGCAGATGTACTCGAGCGGGACAGCATCGAGCCGAGTAGTGTCAACTGGGCCAAGATAGAGTGGTCTGACTCGCTTTCCCCGTGTTACCGGTTCATTGGAGTCGAGTGTCTGTCTTCCTTGCACGCCTTTGTCCTTTTTCCGTCAAAACATTATCCATCACGCAGTGACCAGTAGAGACGGCACGGTTATCGGAAGGAAAGAGGGACGCTGGCATACGTACTTGTTTCCTCATTTGCACAGTGTTGTGGGCTTGCAGGACGGTAAAAATTTCCACAGGAAAACCAACATTGGCTAGAGCCTACTTAGCTCAATCTTTTACGATCTTTGAGTTGCTCTGCTTTTCAGTGTACAAAAAAAAAGAAGAAGAAGAAGAAAGAAACCGCTCTTTGCAAAATTCCACCCTCTCCAAGAACTTCTCAAACTTTTTTACAGGTAAAAAAAGCATGTCAGACTCATTAATAAAGTAAAAGAAGCCCTTGCTCTCTTGGCTTGTTGATGCTCTTCTCAAAACTTGAATACTGAGCAACACCATCGTGCGAAGGTCAGAAAAAGCGATACCACTGGCCTCTGGTATTGCTCAGCGTTGTGGCGTCATCCGTTCGGGCTGTTCACTTTTCCTGTCAATCACACATTCATCTGTCCCAATCTCACTGTAAACGACGGTAAACGTAGGGTCTATACCAGCAACCGCTAGCAGCACACTGTAGAAGGCTTGTCTGTGTTTCCGTTCTTCTTGTGTCCTTGTTTTCGTGGCTCTACACAGCAGGCCATTCCATGACAATCAACCCACAGGCCCACATTTCCACCCTCGCAGCAGACTAAACTTCGCCAGAAAGGCACAAGAGGAAAAAAAAAGAAAAGGGGGGGGGGGGGGGGGGGCTCAAATTAGCAGTCAGGGAGCCCGTGAAAAAATTTGCCGCGTATCTGCGTGCTTCGCTGCAAATGTCGTAGAAAGACGATAGTCTTCTGCCGGCCGTACTACATGAGTGCTGGTCTGATCCGCGGCCACCCGTGATGCTGTTCTCGTACCATTTCCATCCTGGCATGAAGGTTTGTTTGAGCAGATTTCATTTTACCGCATTATTTCATCAAGCGGTCATTTATGTTTTGCCCTGCCTCAGACAGCGCTTCCTTTATGTTGAATCGGCCGCATCTGGCTGGCATTGATAAAATTGAGGAGGCGCTGCGTGAGACATGGACGCCATTTGGCAATACATCGGGAAACCTGAGCTTGTGCAGAGGGTTTCCTTCCTCCATGGCAGAGGGCGCTCGTCGGCGCGCAGTCGGGGAACGTCGTTCGTCGGCGCGCATAGCATGGCATTTTCAGCGCAGCTTAAGAAACTAGGGTCTTTAGAGTTACGTATCTATGTATTTTCTATTAAAGGAACACACCTCCTAATACTTACCTAGTGATGTTGCGCTTCAGATATGCGTAATATTTACTTTGTGATCGATAACGTTCACAAGTATGAACAGCCGTACCAGTTTAAGTAGTGTGGGCGGTAAGCAAGTGGTCCAACTTTGGCCGGGTGGCTGAATTGGGTGACAGGCAGACAAACAGACAGACAGACAGACAGACCAAATTTTCAGCGTTTAAGTTCCCCAAGAAAGACTATCGTCTTTAATATTGCATAGACTATTATCACGGCCCCCTCACCGTAGTGAGTGCCTACGTTAAAAGCCGCTGCGACGTCCGACAGATGAATTTCGTTCTGGCATCCTGGGTACGTTTTTTTTTTTTTTTTTTTTTTGGGGGGGGGGGGGGGGTGCCGGGTATTGCAGAGACTAAATTAAAAGCCGTGCGGTACTAGCGAAAGTAGAAATCACTGCTGCTTCCGCTTTAACAATGCGTCATTGCTGGTGAAATATTTTAATGAAACGCGCGCAAGATGCCAGAGTAATATTGAGCATTGCATGAATGTATGTCAGAACAATGTGAACACAGATGCGGCTCCAGCGCACGATGTGCAGCATGGTTTCGTTTGGATGCTTTCTGTTGCAGAAACTCTGCTAAGTTTCGACACTTGAAGCGCCCTGGGTGAAAATTCTGCTTACCAGGTTATAGTCACAAGTCAGAGGGAACGTGACTTTGTCACATATGGTTATGGCGCTCTACACAATGAATAAGGCAGCAAGCGGAAGTTTTTTTTTTTTTTTTTTGGCTAGTTGGTGCATGTTACTGAAGTATTAAAGCGCCAAACAGACGACACAAGAAGAGACACGGACGAGCGCAATAAGGCAGAGCTCGCCGCTAAAGAAGACGACGCTAACGACTGGCCTGCTGTGCACAAAAAAAAAAAGAAAGAAAGACGAGTTAAGTTGTAGGCTTGATTTGAGCGGCGAATTAAATTTTATGCGTAAGTGTCAAATGACCCATTGAGCGCAACGCAGCTTCACTAACGTGAAACCTGGTAGGTGCGAAGCATGCAGTGATGCACCGCTTAATGGGCTCATACTGCCTTAAGCAATGACTCGTAATCCCGTAAACGCGGCCTCCCTATTACGACGACAGAAGAGAAGTGAAATTCTACGCTGGAATGATGAGTGGCAACACAACTAGCTGTGGAAGACGACGACGACGAACGCGGGAGAAGTGGCACGAGCGCGTGCCGAGCGCGACCACGAGCCGCTTGCTTACCGTGACTACGACGGGAGACCCCGATAGCCCGGGTGCATAATGTGCTTCGCACCTAAAAAAAAATTACCGTAGCTTGCACTGGAGGCGCTATGCTAAAAAGACAGCGGAGCTGATGGGCACCTAGCTAGTCCTGGCATTTGGGCTAGGCTAAGCACTACGAAGTCATCCCCAGTATTTTCCGGAATTTATTGATTATTGATCGATTATCAATTAGCTATTAATTGGCTATCGACTGGCTATCGCAAGGTATTGGCCACGTGTTTGGGCTAGGCTAAGAAATACCAAGTCATCCCCATCATTTTCCAGAATGTATTGATTATTGATCGATGATCGATTAGCTATTGATTGGATATTGATTGGCTATCGATGACTGCCTAAGCTTAAGTAGTCCCAACCATGCTGATCTAGACTTAGCTAGGCTCAGCTTCGCTAGTTCACAGGTGTATGTGCCATTGCGCTTGGACCCTTTCTGCACTACCGCCAGGATCGGCCCACATTTTTTGTGGACGACTAACGGACGATCGGCCGGCTTAAACAGCTCCGTTGTTACACACACACAAAAAAACGAAAATCCAAAGAAGCGTTCGTACCTAAATGACGCGAAGCTTATATGAGCTATCGCAATAGCAGCGATAGTGAATGACCCGCGTCAAATATACTTTTTTGGGTGTTAGTGCGTTCGCATCTACGACTTTTTAACACAGAGCTTTCGCTCTCTCTCTCTCTCTCTCTCTCTCTACCATCTACGCCTGCGTGTAAAATTCTGGCGCATTTGCTCGTTGTAACAGTACCAAGCCACAGTTGTTTAAGTAAGGTATACGTTTCCGGAAGACAAGACCATACATTCAAAGAGTCATAACAACTTGGAGGACGACACATTGCGCTGTGGGCCATCTGAAATTCCTAATCTGAAATTGCTGACTCAGTACCACACGGTGCGGCGAAAAAATCTCGTAGGAGCAGTTCCGCGAGCACGTCGGTACCCACAGTTTACTTTTCAGTAAGAACGCGGACGTTACTATGCCAGCGAATCACCGGATGAAAAGGCCCCTATGGTTCATTCAAAGTTAGAAGAGTTTAATCAATCTTATTAGTCAATATCGCGCAGTCCAGCCCTTACAGTCCAGCGACTTAGGCTGCGAAATTTGAGGAGCGCCAGTTGTGACATATATGCCAAACGACAGAACGACCGGAGCCGATCTAATTCCAGAAACCGTTCGGATTCGGATGAGTGGAGACTTATACGGTATGTCAACGACACCACCGACTCGCAGAAGTTGACGGCACAACCGCACTGTTTACTGGAATGCGATGTTCGCGAACATGTCCCCACAATTGGAGTTTGAGGTGCTTTCATCCGACACCACTTCCACCTTGATGGCGTCCCACCAGTGATCTTACGTCGACTTCAAATGTCCGCGGCTAACGTTCCTCTCGTTAGCCTAATGAGCTGGCTCATCTGTGCAAGAGAGGGAACCGACCTTGATATATGCTTGCCAGACGTTGTTCAGCGTTAAGGGACAACTTTGATGACGATCCAACCGCTTAGATTCAGGGTACCCATAAGTGACTCGCCCTCGGTAAATTCTTTTAATGAATGAATGAATTTATTTATTGTTGAGTCACGCTACTGGGCCAACGTTGCGTCCCTGCTTGCTTTTGTGGTTTGTCAGCTCTCTAATACTACGTCTCGGATCCGATTTGCTACGTCACGCTGATGAGCCCAAGGCCCTTTGCTCGTATGACCATCTGTGTATCATGACATCCCGACTTCCAGTTTCCCGCATATGAGTGTCATTTACATGGACGAGAATGTGGTCTGGGAAGTCATGACAGGAAGGCCTCTTAGTTCATGGGCTGCGCAGGTAATGGTCGTGCCATCGTGGTGCACATAATTTGCGTGTTGCGGGCCGTGTAAACACCAGCTTAAGCACAGAAAGATTCTTATCACAGCCTTTGGTTGTGGCATTTCATTACAAAAAACGAAGAAAATGACTTAACCTAACTAGAATTCGATTCTGAGCACGCAGGTATCTAGTCAGGTGCCGACAAACACACTTAGGTTGACATTTAATTTTTTATCAATCATCCTACGTTGGTTGGTTGGTTTCCCTCTAAATATGGGTCATATTCCCACTAGGAGGGTTTGGTCAGGAACCGGATGGAATTACAAGTGGAATACTCAAGTCTAAAATAAAAAGACACTAATGGAGAATCATTTTGAATCAAATAGAGTTTTCTCAATGGCTGCCCAAATATCCACATGATAGTGTTCCATAGAGAAGGTTCTCAAAGAAAGAACGTTAAGACTGGAAATATTCATCACATAACGCTGAAACTGTGCTTCTACAATAATTTTCTGTACCGATAAGAAAAGGCGACAAGAATAAGAAATGGTGATTTGTCGCCTCATCTTCACTACGTTATGGGCACGGGAGTGAAGTGCGTAAGACCAGCTCTATGAAGATAAATGTTTCAGGCAGGTACTCGACAACGCAGTTTAGTGAAAACAACCTGCACTCTTCTAGTGCGACAGAATTGTCTATTCCAAGGGAATAGGAGATGTCGATAGTAAGATATCTTTGCTAAAGATGAGTTCAAAGATCAAAGAGTCTCGCATAATAGCACGCCTCTTGGGCCTATAGTAGTAATCATGTAAGCTGACGCAGGAGGACACGACCACTAAGGGCCGCTCTCGGCAGGCTATCAGCCATTTTGGTGCTAACTAATTCTCTTTGACCAGGCTCCTAGACCAGTCTCATTAAGCTTAAGTTGGAGGGTAATAGGGAACGACGTGTACATGAAAGGTGAGAACCACTATTTTCAGTGACAAATGAGCATAAGCAGTGACAAATGAGCATTTCTGGAGGTAACAACTCCAGAAATTAACAACATCGAAGGAGTGGAAAGGCAGGGAGTTCAAACAGACGAGCGTCAGGTTTGCTTGTAGATAAAGACGTCACCATTGCCGGCACATCCTCGTGGAAGAAGACCGCGCCGACATCCAGACGATGTCGCTCTCATATTGAACAGCACTTCACCGGTGTTATGCTTCGCCTATTGTCGCTTCTTCTTACTTATTAAGCAGCCGAATAAAATTTATCAATTAACATGGATATATAACCGATACTGAAATGCCGAATATCACAACATCGTGAATAGCGAGCGCTTGACAGCCTGTAGTGTGCGAGTAAACGAAAATCAAAGTTATCATACCTATCTTTTTTTTTTCTTTCCATATAAGCCTTACTGGTGCATCGTTTACTCTCCTCGCAACTACAGAAACGTTTTACCAACGTAACAGGAGCCTGCAGTCCCTCACAAAAAGAAAAATGGCAGGCAGTAAGTTTATCTCATACGGCTTTACAATAAAGACTATATAATCGCTATATAGAAAGCCAATAGACTCAAGGAATTGTACTTTTTGACAGTTGTTGTCTATAGACTATCTTCAGACACAACCTCCCCAAATCTGTGGATCACAGCAAAAAGAAAATTTGCACTTGTTTAATGACATCTGGCTGTGACATGTACGCTTTCTACGCCCAAAAGTGAGAGTGTTCAGAGAGGGACAATTATTGTTATATAAAAAGATGAGAGATTGGCCTGCATCAAACTTCTGAGCTGCTACTCAACATTGGGGAAGGGAAATGGGAGAACCAAGAAAAAAGATACAGGGAGGTGTTGAGGATGAGGACGAAAATGGTGGTGAATGAACATGAATAGCGAGAACACTTCAAAGTATCAAATCCAGTCCGCTACCATGCAAGAATTTGATAGTATATTTAGAATACCACGCCGACAACAATGTACCGGTCAAGGTCCCAAGAGAGTATTTTCAGACCAAGCTAGATTGATGAATTTTGACAAAATCTCTGCCAGCGATTGTCGAAATTACGCAATAAGGCGGAAAACTGAGTTTTACTTAGTTTTATTTAAAATATAAAATGTACATAAACTCATTTTTATATAAAGCCTACATACAGTGCACAGACTATCAAAAATAATTTTATGTAACGGATGTCTGCGGTGGTCTTTGCGGACTGAAAGCCATCGCAATAAGCATACTCCTGCTCCGTCAACGTCTTTGCAAGTCAAGGGCGCCAACGTGACCTTAGGTTTTCAGAGCGCTGCGCCGACCTTTGCAGTTCACACAGCGATCGTGTCGCAACGGGATCACGTCGCCGCCCGCTGTCACGTCTGCACTGCGTCCCACCAATTCGGCGCAGTGGAGCGAACGCTATAGGACACGTTCCACGCACTCGATAACGAGAGGCCAGCTGCGTGTTGCCGAGAAGTGAGGTGGCTCTCGCCCATTGTGCTCCACTAATCCTTCCGTGAAACTTCAGTCGGCGTCGCCCGAAAAGCCCTCATAGGCGACCATATTAATGGAGCGCTTATTCAGGTTCTGTTTTGAGGTTGGCTAACGTGACTCACGGCTTGCACTGCACGCAGCGCACAGAGTTCTCGAGATAGAGCGGTTCCGAGGCAGCAGGGTGACAACACAATGCACATCGAAAGTCGATACCGTTTAATCGACGCAAACAAAGGAGAGGCGTGCGGCGCGACAAAGGTCGCGAGCTGTGGTGACAGCGTGGCGGTGACAGCGCGGTCCCGCTGTGCTCCATTCGGTCGTGACGCCTCCGCCGCAGGACTCACACCCGCGACGATTCCGCACAAGGCTTGCGTGACGGCCCAGAATTGGAAGTGCCGGTTCACAGCCGTAGGCTGAAAGAGCTGCAAGTCAGTGGGAAAGCCAGAGAAAAAAAAATATTAGCAGACTTCACCGATGCCACTGGCGATCGAAGAACTCATTTACTGCTACATCCGCTTAATTTTGCGCAATAAGTATTTTGTATGTCAGCAACGCTCAGGCGAGTACGGTGCACGATCACGCCTGTCAAGTCTCGTGCCGTGCGTGCTATGTTACGGGAGGGCATAGCCCGCCTTAATCTGCCATCGCAACTTCTTCGCACTCCAAAGGACCGCCCTATAACGTCCTGCAGTGAATGCACCTCAATAATCGCGACTTGAGTTACAACACGTACGTGAACCATGGACTATAGGGCCACCTGCAGTTTCGTCTGGCGCTACGAAGGAGCTTTTATCTTTTCAGCGAACCACTGGTCTCAACGAGATCCTTCAATTCTCTGTGTTGTGCATGTATATACGTAGTATGTTTTGTGTGTGTGATGCGACTGTTCACATGTCCTGTGGTGTATTATTTCATTTGTAGTCGCATTCACTTGGAGTACCATGCCAAGTCATACCCACCAGCAAAGTGCTCCAGTTTTCATCTATCTATCTATCTATCTATCTATCTATCTATCTATCTATCTATCTATCTATCTATCTATCTATTCTATCTATCTATCTATCTATCTATCTATCTATCTATCTATCTATCTATCTATCTATCTATCTATCTATCTATCTATCTATCTATCTATCTATCTATCTATCTATCTATCTATCTATCTATCTATCTATCTATCTATCTATCTATCTATCTATCTATCTATCTGAGTGGTGGCGCTCGCGCTAGCACTTCCAAGGTTAGTTCTTTAGATAAACATAAATACCCCAGAAAGCGGATGAGAAAACGGCGCCGTGGTAGATCAGTTGGTAAGAGCATAGCCTTCGTTAGGTCGTCTTCAGATGATTTGACACTGCAGTGATTCAAGCTTGCCATAGCTCCAGAGAGCGACCAGTGGCCTCGACAACACTCGGCCTCCGGTGTAGCGCTCTCTGGGTTTACTTGGCGTCATCGAGCCGGTAAATGACCCGGCACTAATCTTACCCGCTTTCACCGCCAGTGCACACGATATCGTTGCGGTGCTTAGGCGGGATTCTGACTTGGAGGCGTTCAGTCGTAATCCCACGGATGGTACCTTCGCAACACTGGTCTCTCGACCAAGCAAGCGAACCAAGTGTCCGAATCTGTGGTTCCTCTCGTACTGGGCAGAATTACTATCGCAACGATCGGTCATCAGTAGGGGTGAAACTAACCCGTCTCACGACGGTCTAATCCCAGCCCACGTTCTCTATTAGTGGGTGAACAAGCCAACGCTGGGTGAATTCTGTGTATTTATATATATTCGTCAACGCTCTGTCATTGAAAAGAACGTTTTTCATCATCTATAGAAGGGTAATAAATAAAGATATGTGTTGCATGGCCTCGCAAACACATCTGCAAGAGGCACTAAGTGTCTTAGACCGTGCGCAGTAAAGTCTTAAAGCCTGTAATAAATTGCTGGCGTTGAAATGAACATCATCAGTAGTGGGCGGGCGGCAAGACAACCGGCGGGGAGTTTAAAACGGCCTTCGGGTATAGCTTCTCCGTGCTGATTTCTGTGAAGACTCCACCAAAAGCCAAAGAGTGCACTTCGTGGGGGTTCTGTCGCCGCTGACGTTGTTCTTGGTATATGCCCATACTAAGCAGCAGCAGCAGCAGCAGCATTTCAAGGCATTTTGCCGCGCAAAAAAATCAGGGTCGAACCCGAATATAACAAACCCGGATAACGCGAAAGATTCGCTACATCGAACGCGCGAAACTTGCAGACCTATACCCACGTAAGATAACTCCCCCGTAACGAACTGGTCATTGTATACGTCGTATATATACATTCAGTTAGGGGCTTCCGCTGCCAACGCCATAAAGCAGCTTACGTGCCGTGTCGGGAAGGATTTATAAAGGTCATCATGGCTATAGACTCGCTGCTTGAGGCGTAACAAATGACTCGGTTACGGGCGACAAGAAAAAAAAAAAAAAGGCAGACAAGAAGTCGTCCTAACAAGTCCTTTGTTACGCCTTAAGCAGCGTGTCTAGCCTTGGTGTTTCACCAACTAGGCCCCGTCGCAGAATTACTAAATATTTGAAGGTTACGACTCGCTGGACTTGCTGGACGAATCCCCTCAGACGCCGAAATCGTCGCTGACGTGGTCGGGGTTGCTGCCGGTGACTTATACAGTCAAGCCCTTGAAGGTGAGGAGTTGCCTCGCCCAACTGTGGATGCGCTGCGCCGGTACACTGTAAAATCATTGACACCCTTAAAACTGAATAAGGGCGTAAATCGGTCTATAACTCACTCTTGTACCCTCTCTTTGGGTGTATGGGTGCGAGTTATAGACACATTTACATCCTTATTCAGTTTAAGGGTGTAAATTATTTTACAGTGTATTCCTCCCGACAAATATTGAGGAGAAGTGGAGTCTACACAACCTCGCGCGTCGAGAACGCCATTATTTGTTTCGTTGAGAAATAGTTCAAGGCACAGCTGAATATTTGCTGCCTACTACAGTACGCGTAGTTTTCTTTCCAATGAAATCAATTCCTGGCTATAGGGAGCCTATACATAAAACGGCGCTTGCATGTAGGCTCCCTATTCCTGGCTTGCTTCTTTTCTCCACTGGACGTTAAAAAAATCCATACATAACGAAGACATCACAAGAGCTTGATTAAGTTCGTTACAGGCTAGTTTCGTCGTGATCGGGATCGACTGTATTGTACCTCCTTCCACTGTGGCACCAAAATGAAAAAAAAAATATTGTCTCTTTGTGAAGCATTAGTAAATGTAACGGAAGAAATTAGCATGCAGGTTCTCGGGCATTACATTATTGGTCAGCACAGATAGTTGGGGCGAGTTGGTTGAGCATCGATTGCGCTACGTGATCCTAGTGCTTTTTTTCGTCCACGTCTGTTAAACCGTGGCCGCTGGATAAAAAAAAAAAAAACACCGCATATCCACGGGGTGAATTATGATGAGTGGGCGAAGCTCCGGAGGGAATCATCGGTAAACCGTGAATCTTCCGTGTAATTCGCACAGTCTCGCCGCACTAAATCGAACGATTGACTTCCACCAATGACACGCGCCATATTTGACGTCATTCCTATTTTGTAACAGCGCCCTTCATTATAATTGCACCATCTCCCGCTTAAGGGGACGCTAGCACAAACGCGTTAGAAACGTGCAGTACTCTCTAGTAAAGGGGAGAGGCCACAGCGTCTTAAGCCCGTTTCACATGGTGCGATTTTGCAGTGCGTTTTTCGCAGCTGCGAATTTCGCAGATGCGAAATTCGCAATCCCGTTTCACATGGATCGACGGCAGCTGCGTTTTTCGCATACTCGTTAGGCATTCTGACTGGCGATTACGTATGAGCGAGCCGCCTCCTATTGGTCGTCTGTTTCCACCGCTACAGTGGCTACCACCGCATCTGCGTTTTTCGCAGAGAAGTTCAACACGCCGAACATCAAAAAAACGCACGCACGAAGGGTCCGGCGGCCTATTTTCCGCAGCTGCAAATTCGCACGTGTGAATTCGCAGACAAAATCGCACCATGTGAAACGGGCTTTACGCAGCCATTTACACATGCCGGAACGTGCACCGCGTTTGCCGACGCCATCACATGACTGCTGAGAGAGTATAAACCCCGTATTCATAAACGCTCCTCGACTTGAACTTGACTTGCCACCGCCTTCAACGCGTTTCGAACGCGCTGGCCAAGGCGGTGGCAAGTCAAGTTCAAGTCGAGGAGCGTTTATGAATACGGGGGTAAGGCGGAGAGGCCACAGCGTCTTACACCAGCTTCTTACACGGGCCGTAACGCGCTAGCACAAACGCGTTAGAAACGCGCAGTCTTTCGTTAATGTTGGGTATTTATTGTCATCGTGGTGCGTGTGTCCATGTGCGCTTCGTGGCGTAGTGGCTAGCGCCGCGCGTTCGGAAGCGAGGGTCCCTGGTTCGATTCCACGCTACGGACACAACTTTCAGAATTTTTTTTTTTCATAAAAGTAGACGTAGCTACCTACTACGACGACGACGACTACTACTACTACTACATACCACAGAGGAGGGACCGACCCACACCCTAAGGAGCTTCGCCCCTAAAAGGTGTTTTTTGTTATCCAGCGGCCGTGGTTAAACGCGTTCACACGCCTGCAATGAGGAATAAGCTATACAAAGGGAGCGAATAAGAATGCAAAATGGAATCCAAAATCGAATCCAATTTGCGTCCGACGAAGTCCAACATTGGATGCGGCCCGCTAGTGAAACGTGCTGGTGACGCGTGCTGAAGGGGTGTGAACCAGCCTTCCAGAAAGCGGGCGGTTTTGCCTACACCACGAAATTAACGGTCTTGCTAGTAAGAGTGCCGAGTAAACATTTTTCATAGAATGAGGAAGGAATAAGAGCCATGTACATTTTTTTGCGGGAGCAACGCCTCCCACATTAGAGAGTTCACTCTTTGGACAAACTGGCTACTGAACTGTGAACAGTTTAAATTCGAACATGTTACCGATATCCCTATTTTCAGATCCATCAGAGTGGTTCTGAACGCCCGAAAGGTCTTTTCAAAATATGTGTATCAACTTCAGACACACCATCGGTTAATTAAAATAATGATTATGCATTTCGCTCGGAGTGCATGCCTGTTAACCGACAAAAACGTTAAGTAATTGAAAACTAATGACGTAATGGCTTTTCTAGTGTATCATTGTCCAGTTATTTTACGGTGGCATCGGCCCACGCATATCGATATAGTGCCGAGATGGATGGATGAATAAAACTTGATTTGATCTATTTAAATGTGGTTGGGCCCCTAGATGTCCGGAAGCCCCCTGGCCGACCTCTCTAGGCAGGCGCGGTCCACCAGCCAGAGCTGGTCATCCGAGCAAGTGGCCGAGAGTAGGTGGCCCTGTGAGTGTCTTGCACTTAGGAAGCCCGAATGTTTTATATTGGGATGGTAAAAAAAATGGTGTGGTTTAGCTTTGTGGTTAACCCTGATTGATAGCGAAAGCTTCACTGCCCTGGCTAGGCCCATTGTCGAGCTGTGGCCGAGGTGTGGTTTGGCAATGATATTGCTCGTGACAATATACAGACATGTTTTCAATGGTACAGTGTTGATTCAACATTTTTTTATGCCTACGAAGACACTGCGGTGATCAGTAAAGTAGTGAGACTTGGTTGCAACTCGCAGCCGGGCCCAACTCTACTCGGGCGACGGCGGCAATGTCTCCTTTCAGGGCTCCGTAAAGGCCTAAATATAGTCCGACGTTGCGTGAACGCGCGCACACGTTATGTCGCGTTGGCGAGAACAACAGCGGCTATAGTTCGACCGATGGTTCGACGTACTGGCGCCGCCAACGTAACCGGACGCACGGCCAATGCGCTCCGACGCGCCCGGCGTCTGATGACGCTCGCCGGCGTGCCGATAACGTCGGACTATGCTCTCTTGTGGTTGGACCTCTAGCTCTCAAGGTAAAAACTGCTGAGTCGCCGACGGCTGCCCGAGGTAGCGTAATGAAGCTTTCGCTTCAATAGGGAGCCTATTGCAAGCACTGTTTTAGGATGATGACAGCACCAGAATTTCAACTGCTATTTGTCACCAAATTTGGCAAGCAGCCATTTTGGTCTCTAATCTCGCTAGAAGTCTCGGCGCATTCTTGCACATGTTGCCGCGTTATTTAATCAATTTATTTAAATTAGATTTATAGCAATGCGCACAAGTAGCCTGCATACACCTTCAATATAAATGCCGTCTTTTCCTTTTATTTTAACATATAAAATTTATTTCTTTTCACTTGCATGTCACGCGAAACATATAAAACGCGACAAGTTGTATGTAGCGAGCATGGTGGTGTGCTCTTAGTACACTGCGCGCTTTTCGAAGTGTGTGTTAGTAAAGACGGCTTACTAGCCTGTTGAACTATAACGTAACCGTGTGGTGTTTGTACTGCGCTCACATACGCTGTATGTCCTTGGCGGCTGAGGCCAAGGTATCGAAAAACAAAAATTGGTTATTTTCACGTCTCCAACGATTGCGAACAAGGTGGTCTGCTAGTTAGTCTTCTCCATTTTTTTAGGCCCACATCGCATAATTTTGGGGAAGTTTCACGTCCCACATTACCTGTACTCAGAAAGGCTGTCAACCCCCTAATACAGTGCTTTAGACTCCCTAGTCGAAAACAGCCACAATGGACAGTGGGCCAGGGCAAGTCTGTGCTATATATATAGGGAGCCTTCCTACATGCGCACGCCTAAGCGCTATAGTTGAATGCTCCCTAGTCGGTGCGCATGGCAGGATTGAAACCTTGTGATGCCAGCATGAATACACATAGGACATGTAACAAGATGGATGCATGCGGGACAAAGGACTTACAGTTGTTTCCTGTATCTATGCTAATCAACAAACTCGAATCAAGTCTGTTGCCCAGCTGCTTTCCAGTCAATAAAGTGGTTTTGATTGATTGCCGAGCACATTATTCCAGCGCGGTACCATTGTTCCTAATTGTGTCACTCCAGCGTGCTTATAGTAGATTTAGCGATGCTAAACCCGCGTGGTGGTCATCCGGTGGCTACCGCGCAGATGTAAGTGCAGCTATTTGCGGTGTCAGCTAGCTTCTTAAAAAGTGAGTCAGTGATTGATTGAGTGTATTTAGTTGAGTTTTATGTCCTTCAATGACCCCACTTTCCATGACCCCAGGTTACCTGACGCTACCTCATACTTCGCTATGCCAGCACCTTCCCGTGTGTGTGTGTGTTTGTGTGTGTGCGCGTGCGTGCGTGTGCACGCGTGTGCGTGTGTGTGTGTTTCCCTTTTTATCCTTGCATTGCAGAATCATCGGACTGCTGGCGCCACGGTTAGGAACAGCACCAGTGACTTCTTGCTCATTAGCAGAACAATATGGCCACCGAGGTTCCTTATTGGCGGTCACATTTGCCGTGATAACCACGAGCCCTCCATAGGTCTAAGGAGCGGTGACACCGGCACGCAGAACGATAAGTCAGTCAGTCAGATAATCGCGTCGCCGTCTTGGCTAGGACTCAAAAGACGTCAGAAGGAAACACGGGCGGCTATACATGACGTTAAATTTCCCGCGCCATTTACCCGTGAGGTCACAACGATGGGCATCGGCCCCTCGCCAAAAGTGAACTGTTTCCCGACGTCGAAAGACAGAGATCCAAGCCAACAACTTTTATGGCAACTCTTAGGTCCAGCACAAGAATTACCAGCACAAATTCTCAAACATGTCGTGAAGTCTATGACGTCACACTTACATGTATTGATGCAACGGTTTACGCACTCAATTCAAGGAGGACCTGCAGGTTTTTGGGGGAAAAAACACAAAAAACAATCGCAACTCGAGTTTTGTAAGAACAATCTTTGAAACTAAGCTGGCCCAGAGCTGTGTTGTTGTTGTTGTTGTCGTTGTTGTTGTTGTTGTCGTTTAAAGGATAAGATCCTTGTAAAATAGGTCACCAAAGGCACGGCTTTCCCAATTATCAAAAAGTAATTTCCAGTGACTATGGAAACGAATAAGAAAATCAATAAACAAAGACAGAAGGGAAAAAAGGTGGACGTATAAAATACCAAATAGCTCAGACGTATCCTGCTACGACATAGTGTCATATTAAACCGCAATATTTTATTCATGCTGAAAGCGGACGTTTGGAATGACCTCCATATATTCATTCTCCAAAGCAGTCTATTCGCCTAACGTTTTTTTTTTTTTCTATCTCTCTTTCTATTTTCTATCTCGTTCTCTTTGGTTACAGCGAAGGTCGTAACTATAAAGCCCAGAGACGATTCCGCCGTCACGTAGATGATGCGAGAATCACAGCCGGAGGCGGCACCCTGAAGTTTCCACCGGAAGTTAGGCGACAACCCGCCTACAGCCCGAGCAAGGTCAGCTCAGCGAGAACATTTGTTCGTAAAACACGTTGATGAATTGCGCATTGTGAGTTGCATACAGCGTGCGTTGTGCGTGCTGGCGCCCGGCGCTGTGGATTGCTCGATAAAATGCACTGAATCTGTGCGAAAACTTTTCCCCCTTGACATTAAGTGAACAGGCGCAGTGAAAGCGCGCACACATACACAGCAGCAAGCTAAATTAGCTGATGTTCTGTTTTCCTGTGAACAATTCAATACCTACGTTTTTGAGCTGTCAGTTGCCTTTATTTTTTTTACGATATTGTCAAACAAGATAACGTTGACCACGCGCTGTTATTCACGCATTCTTAATTAAACGCGCACTGTTAATCCCGCACTGTTTATAATTATGTTCTTTTGTTCATATTATCACGAGCGGCGATCCTGTGGTCGGTGCTTGGACGATGACGACGACGACGGTGTGGCTTTCTGGTGTGCACCCACTCGCCTTACCATTGCTGTAGCGTTGTGCGCCTTACCTTGTAAATATATCCATTATATATATATTCTCCCCGTAACAATATTTTAGTCACACTATTATTGTGTAACTATTCTGGTTCCCAAGTTATTCGACTACATATCCCCTTATGTAATACCCTCTTTGAGGGCCTTTAGGAGCATTTTGGATAAAAAAAATTTAAAAAGATGTATACTCCTGCCACCAGGGGGACAGTCACGGATAATACTTTGTTTATTACCGGTGCCATATATTTAGTTCCACTGTCCGCGTTGTTAATTTCATGGTGCTCATTGTTGCCTATTTACGTAGACGATATTGTGTGCGAGTGCATGTGCAGATCAGCGTTCTTATTTACTCTCTCTTAGGCTCATCTCCTATCAAACATTAATCTCACAGTAATATGCCAAACTTTCTTTTTATTATTAAATATATGTAAGGAGATTCCAGGTACCCACACCCATGTTGGACAGGAAACTGTCCTCGTGAATATTAAGCAATTTCTATAATTACTTTCCGTAGCAGAAATTCTAAGACGTATATAATAACGCGATTACTAGACCAACCAACCAATTGATTGTCTTGCTGATGGACTGACTGATCAGCCGATTAATTGATCGACTCATTGGTCTACCGACCGACAAATTGCTCGAGTGATTGAGTGATAGGCAAGGCGACCTAGCGTCACGCTATACTAACATGCACTTCCCGTCACTTGCATTCTGTCGCCTCACATATCATGTATGCCTTGTTCATTCCTGCTTCATTCCTTCTTCATTCAAACCACCTTTGCGAATTTCGCTAGCCTCAATCACAGTCTACCGCCAAGGCGCATGCCTGTCCGAACATCAGCAACGTCAAATTCATTTTTTCTAGATGCTATAGCCTTGTGGAATTTTGCCACAGCTGTCTCCGATTTGTCGTCGGCGCGAAGTCGATCGACAGGGTAGACAAGCCGGTTGGTCGTTCCGTACGCAAGCGAGCACAGTGAAAAGAGTCAGAGTCGGGAGTAAACAAAAAAAAAACAAGATATTTATCGGCTGATAAATATACACAAATTAATAAAATACAATAATAAAAAACACGACAGACTAACACACCTGGACGTAATAGAACACAATGATGAAGACAAATAAATACGAACAATTAACAGTAGATATCAAAGTGAAACAGTGCGAGGATCAAATACACAAGAATACACTTAACAGTATTTCACTAAACAAAGTTCAAAAGAAGTCAAAGTTCAAAGGAAAACAAATGGTGTCATACGCATTGCCGGGCAGCAGCAGCAAGTCCATAAACCGTGGAAGTCGGTGCACAAAGCTTTCCCGAAGAAGGCTGGTTGTCGAGGTGGATGCGAATTGCTGAGCTGGGGTTCCCGGGAGTCTAGATCTGACGACTTCCCTCAAGCAGGTTGAGCTAACTTGAGGTGAACTACCGTGAGCTTCGTTGCAGACGCTGGTTTGACGTCTCGTATGTCAACAAGTTCCTCGGAGTTCCGACGTGGCCAGGCGGCCCAGGCGATACTGGACGGCGCTAGCCCCCCAACGGCTTCTCAGCAGCGCATAGGTTCAGCTTCTGACTCATCAGCAGGGCCCAAAACCTGCGCTTAAATAGCCTCTCCTTTCCCTAGTTCCCTATGTAGGGAAACTGCCGCTATGTGGAGTTCTCCGAATTCAGGGCTCTTAGCTCCCAACGATCTTGGCCGCGTCCCTTTCACCATGGACGAAGAACCGCAGATTATCCTCTCTCCCAATGTCAAGGGCCAAGGTGGAACCCGGCATACCACGCAGATGACACGCACACTTCTGGGTCCGTAATCGGCGTGTCGCGTCTGGAATCGAGATGGCAGCCCGAGCGGCCACGACGCTTTTGACGCCCGTAATTCGGCGTGTCGATGTCGAATAAATTATGCGCTGCACAGTCAGGAGCCCACGTTTTTGACGCTCGTAATTCGGCATGTCGTTAATCAGCGTCCTAACCATTCGAAAATATGCCGCTCCGTGACAAATTTCCTCCCTGATAACATTGTTATCCGGTCACAGCGGCCGCATTTCGATGGGGGCGAAATGCGAAAACACCTGTGTATTTAGTTTAGGTGCGCGTCAAAAAATTCCGGAGTCCCCCACTACGGCGTGCCTCATAATCCGATCGTTGTTTTGGCACCCCCATATTTTTTCCCCCAGTTACTTTTGTGCTTCAATGCATAAGACGACACTTTGTTAAGAAAGTAACTGGAACGCCAATGCATTTCTCCGCAAAGGTTCAAGCAATCAATCAATCAATTAATCAATCAATCAAGTTGTTTATTTCATATTTCCATTACATGGTTCATAGTGTATACACAGAAGGAGGCCCAAAAGTCGAAACTGCAATTAGGGCCTCCTACAGCAACATGAATAGAGTATATGAACAAAGGGCATACACAACAATCCGAGTTGCAAAAAAGAAAAAAAAAAAGGTTGGGGAATTAATATCTCCAAACTGATGTCATCCTGATAATTCGTTCCAAGTGGATCCGCCTTGCGAACTCCATGGCTAGATTTTGCAAATTGCAATATGGGCAATACGGTAATTAGTTTAAAACGCAATTAGTGAATGTTTGTTAATTAGTCCATTAGGCATTTCAGTTTTTTGTGCAAGGTAATGTCCGCCTCTTCGAGTACACCAGCTCATGAGCTAAAGTTGTGCTATCTGCCACAGGCAACCTTTAAAAATTTTTGGAAGTGTTCGCTGAAACACCCTGTATCTGTTCCCAAAGGAAGATTCCACACACTCCCACATCTTTGCGCTTGTGCTTGACACCACCTACGGCTTATGGCGTGTATTGAGTTAGGCGACAAAACAGTTTTTCTCGTCGTATGACCTCTTGTAGCACCAGCGCACCATATAGAGCGGACCGCAAGAAATCAGCTCGCGAGCGGCATCGGGCCGCAGGCCGTATGACCTCTGTAGATAATGCAGTATAATATGTTGCTGGGGGGATTGATTGAAGACTATATATGTAGACTAATATGTAGAACGTTCCATAATGCTCATGCCCGCGTTCTCAAAGCTACCCAGCGTTTGTATTATTAGCCTTACTATGGGTTTGTCCACGCTACTGCTTTCCTATACTATCGTTATTATTTGTTTTTGTTTTTTGCTATTTTCTAGTTTTTATTGCGTTCTCATGCAAGCAAAGAAACAAGTGCCCATGCCTCTCCTTATGTCATGTCCTCGGACATTTGAGGAGAAATTAACGAGATGAAATCTATCGATCTGATTGATGAATGAATTAATTACCCCACAAAGCCCGACCACCATTCCACATAAAGAAATAAATCAACTTGCTCACATTTATTCTGGTCATGGAGAGTATATTGGTACGAAGAGAACAGTGAAATAATATTTGATTTAAAATACTTAGTATCACAAATAAACAATTAGTAAATGGTTTGCTGTACCACCCACAACTGAAAACTCCCTCTAGCATATCAAAAACGGTAGTATGGGCCCTACAATGGTTTTCCAGCCCTTAAATCAGTTTTTAGGCTTCAAATTCAGCGTATCAAAATGATATGCTGCGCTTTGTGGGACCGACGGACCGACACCGACCGACTGATTGGATTGATTGACTGAAAGCGAGCGAGAACAGTAAGGCTGTCGCCACGGTCACCTTGCGAAGTCGGGGTTCTTGAGCATGCAGTGCTGAAACTCCATGAGCGACATGTGACCGCTCCGGTCGAGGTCCGCCTCGGCGAGAACCTGCTCGATGATCCTCTGCACGTCGGGCGTCTCCATCCGGCAGCCAGTGTCCCACGACGTCAGCCGCTTGATGACCTCCGCCAGGTCGTCCTCGCCCAGGACACCGTCGTCGTCCATATCTGCGCGTGCGCGCACGTCCCGAACGACAGGCATCGTAAGAACGCTACACTCGCGATAACGACGTAGTGAATGCGTGGACAGATTCTATAACCTGCTAACACGAAACAGACTCGCCATGAAACACTGAAAAAAAAAAATTCACCGACGATTACGATATGCCCTAATGCGAAATTTGAGCGCGCGCGCTCTATACGCGTTTTCATTTCACGATACATTGGCTGGCGCAGACAATCTGTCTCGTGGGACACGTTGTAAACGGAGCGAAGTGTGGCGCGACTGCCTCGCTAATCGGGATATTGCGAGAGGCAGCGCGTGGGTGACGCGAGGGCGCGATTCACAGCAGCCGCAACAGACAGACCTCCACTCATGCAGCGCTTTGTTTCCATGCGGTATCGGTGGCGTCATCGGTGAACACACGATGCGCGCTACTCTGGCGCCACCTCGTAGCCATCGTCGCCGCACAGCCCGTCTTGCGCGGCCAGCGCGCTTTGCTTCTCACACTTTCGCCAAACCCTCCTCCTCCGCTTTTCGCCGCATGGTTCCGCTGCACCCTCCTCATCCGCTATCCTCGCGCCCTCTTCACTATCACCGTATTTCACACACCCCCCCCTCTCTCTTTGCGCTCCGCGTTCGCTCTTTCATCCTTCGCTGTGCTCGTTCACTCAGTTACGAGGGACGCCGACACCGACGCCCGCCGCAGAAACGGGCGCCTAAGCTGGGCTCTAAAACAAAACGTGCCGGGAAAGCAAAGTGAAACGAAACCGCTGAAACAGTGCCTATCACTTCCGGTAACATCAGCCCAATCCAACCTTCGATTGCCGATCGCATAAGCGCGCAATCGAACCCGCGACTTCACGTTCAGCAACAAGTGTGATAGTCACCCAACTGCAGCAGCATGTGGTCAAACAGGCAGACACGTACAATGGTCGGCATACTCACTTATTCTCACACTGGTTTCACAGACGTGAGTACGAGTTTATGACGAAGCGCGTGAACAGAACTAAGTGTCGGTGGAGGCGATTGGCGGTCAGTGAATGTGAATGGATGTGAGTGTGAACGTCAGTTAGCTGTGTGAGTAGGTCTGAGTGCTGGCTGTGTTAGCTGTTATGTGTTAGCTGTGTGTGCGCTAGCTGTGTTAGGTGCGTTAGGTGTTATCTGTATGAGTAGAGGTGAGTACCGGTGGGCCTGAGAGGACGCGAGCGAGTATACCGGGCAGCGTGGGTGTATAGGTATGGGAAAAGTGACGAATGCGCACTTACCGAATATCTGGAAGGCGTACTCGGCCTTGACGTCGACGGGCGCATCCTCGCAAAGCACGCTTAGGAGGTCGAGGAAGTCCTCGAAGGACATGCGATCGTCCTTGCAGGACGAGAATACCCGCAGTAGCCGGTCCCGGAAAGGATTGCACTGCGCATGTGCGCAGAACGATGAGAGCGCGTTCCTCCAAAGTTTTGTCTAAGGCACGTCATAGTTTCATTGCAATGTTACAAGCGGAACATACGGTGCTAGTGTTATGCGTGCAATTCCTGCAGTGCCGCGACGACAGATGAGACAGCATTTGCAATAATGAGTTGTGCGCGGATTTGTCTAAACTTCTTCCACTTGGCGTCGAAAGTCTTACTGGGCTTCTATATCAAACTTCTTTAACGTAATTTTGCCAGCAATGCGTTCAGTGGCAACGGTTAGTGCGATTTTGACTCTGATGCAAACATTCGACCAGTTTCCAGTACATTATAGTAGGAAGAAATGTTAAGAATATATAAAACTAAAAATATTGCACTCACTGAATATTGCTGTTTGAATGAAATATAGATTTAATGACAGACATACAATAACTGTCGCGAGTTGTTTATTAATTACAGTGATTACAACGACGAAATGAATCAGCTGTGCATGCGAAAAGCTTCACTGCTCTTAGGAAACAATGCGGCCCAGCGCTAAAGACAGTTCAGCGTCAAAGAATACATTTGTGGACGACATGTTTCTCAACGGAGCTGCGCCAAATCATGGGGAAAAAATAGATGAATGTTTACTACCCCTGATTTCTACACTAAATGAACGATTGCTGCCCCGTATTTCCTTCTAGCCATGATTGTATGAAACTCTACGGGACATGGCAGCCCGTGACAATTCACCATGGAGAAAAGAACAAGGTTGGAGTGAGTGCATAGCACGATAAAATTGAAGTCAGAGAGAGTCGCACCAACACGTGACCATGTCACGGTAAATTTTAGTGTCTTCCACCGTCACGCTATACCGGGGCTCAGCGCACGCTCTTCCTAAAAGAGAACGGGTGCGACAGTAACAGGCACGCACGTCTCACTCGCACGGTACAATGAAGACGATGAATGTTTAACGTTTGCCATAAACGACCCGAAGTTGCACAAGCATATCGGCAAGAAATGTGCACAGAGCCTATTGGAAAAGCACCCGAACGAGTTGACATCGATTAAAAGCTGCCGGGAACCAAGCACACTGGGCCGAGTCGACCGAGCGCAGGGTCGCGTGTTGGGCAGACTTTTTTTTTTTTTTGTGAGAGAGAGAGAGGAAAGGGGGTGGCTTCACGGAGTGTTGTCTGGTTAAAACTGGTTGAGCCCCCACGCCATGTTCCCTCCTAGTTTATTTACTGCCTGCTTGCAATCTCAGTACGCCCCAACGCATAGATATGGGCTCGTCGGTATCTGTACTGTATGATAAGACCCCAAAGTAGACTAACTAATACCCTCTTTACACGGTCACCCTGAACGACCATCGAAATCAACGACAGTTAACATTCAAACTGGCATTGAAATGAATGACTGGTAACTGCCCTTACACGGACTTTCGTGGTAAATTTTGCTATCAGGTGATAGCAATCACGTGATAGCAATCACGTGAATTGCGTGGTCTTAAACAATGACAATAGTTAAAACGCGATCTGCCGTGCGGCTTTGTCCACGTTTGGACGGCCTTATTGTCGCGAACTTCGCACAACTCCGTACGGTAAACGGCGAGGTCAGTTGATTCTCGTAGGGTGGACTAGCCTTGTTGCCCGTTATGTCACAGCGCGCGATGTCGCGCAGGTAAAAGCGACCACTTACGGAGCAAATAATTGTTAAGATGATTGCTAATTGGGGCTTATGGATTGCTTGCGCTTAATAAACAAACGAGCAAAAAAGTGGGAGATAGGTGGGTGCGTGAGGAGGGCATTACAAATGCCTCTTACGTTGAACGATAAGTGAGAGGCTGAACCATCGACCGTGTTGCCAACGCTCGGTAATTACGTCTTCCCGTCGTAACGGAGTCCGCGTAACCATCTTTTTACAAGAAACCACTTCGTAATGACTCTCTTTAGACTGCTCTCCGAAGCGAAAAATTGGGAGTAAGCGAAAGTACCGCATTTACACGCGTAAGACCCGCGCCTTTCATCCGACACCTTGGCTGAAGCGCTGGTATGACACGAAGCCTGGTTCATGACATAGTAAAGCTGGCGACGCTAGTAAGTGGCTGCTTCAGGCCATTTATTTTAACGCGACAGCGTTAAGGGCCCGTGTCGCAGAAAATGCGGTGTCAGCGTCCGGCGTCGTCGCCGGCGTTGGCGTCCCGTGAGCGAAAATTTCCGTATATATTTAGGTATATGTATATGCCACGCCGCGCTATATGAAATGCGGTATATGCGGGTCATACTGCCTCACCATTCTATCACTAAATTTGTTCATACCTTGTCTTACATTCTTGACAAAGTTATTCCTCGGAAGTTTGAGAATGACAGTCCACAAACAATTGTCATGAAACAAAACACCCACAGCGTATGCCTTTTATGTTAAATCTTCTCAGGCTGAAATATTAAAAGTGCGAAAAAATAACAGAAACCTGAACATGATCTTATTTTCTTGGCGCGGCTTTGCACTACCTCCGGGATTGGCCCACGCAAGAGGCCGCGTTTCTACCAGAAAGCTCGCCTTCGTGCATAGCGTTCGCCGCCAGCGTTTCCCGGTAAACATTACGGTTGCATACGCTGCAGTTGCCAAGAAGCGCGCTAAGCAGTCAGGGATCTTTGAATGCTATCGCGTTCCACTCTTAGAGGCGAAGCTTAAGCGTCCTCCAAATTTTATTTTATTTTTATTACCCTCAGGGTTTTCACATTACAGAAGGGAGCGGCATTGAAACACACGATAGCAAATGCAATATCACTAGTGCCAGCAGTAAAACTACATCAATAAGGTGTCCCCAAACTAAGAGATGAGATGACTAGAATCTAGAATGGCTTGTGCAAGGTCAACTTTCTCCCCTCCCCCACCCACTTTACTAAAATCTGAATGCCAAAGTGCGGGGTGTGAGCCGTAGCAATAAATTAAACAAAACAAAAACACTGAAATAAATTCTGCGGTCTTACCTGCCGAAACTACGATGAGTATGAGGTGCGCCGTAGCGGCCGTCGGGAACTCAGGGTTAATTTTCACCTACTAGGGTTCCGAACGTGAACCCAATGCACTGTACACGAGCGTTTTTACTTTTGCAACACCCCCCCCCATAGAAATGAGGCCACCGCGGCCGGGGTCGAATTCGCGACCTGGGGCTTAGCAGCTTAGCACCATATATCCACTAAGCCACCACGGCGGGTCATAAACACAGAGGCGGGCTTTGCACGAGTAAACACGGCACCACGTAGCCGCGCTGCGCGAACATTTCTCCGAGCATGCTCATTTTTCTTTAGAACTGCACTCAGCTTCGCGTGCGTGTGTGAATGTTACACCGCTTCCGTGCAAGAGCTTCAAAAGCGCCGCTTTTCTTTCGGTTGCAGCGGCACCATGCACCAGAAAGCAGTTTTTTTTTTTTTTTTTTTTTTTTTTTTCTCGCGCTCTCTTGACAAAAGCCCACTGATAAACACACTGCTCACGAGAACTTCTGAGGGAGGCAGAAAAAGAAAGAAAGGTCATACAGGTTGGAAGTTCATAACGGAACGCGCACACGTGGACAAAGTCGCATGGTTAAAAGGGACCCTCCATCAAATGCTGCTTCGCAGAACAGCCAAGCACCAACCCCCGTGACCGGTCGTCCTTTAAGCAACAACATAAATCCTGCTTGTGCTTGTGCAATGTTCACAGATGTTTCGTAATCTTGCGCGGATTGTTGTACAGTCGACAACAAAAATTTAAGGGACACAACGTTCCATGACCGAAGGAAGTTTCTACTCCGTTAAGGCGCGTCTAATTTAATGGATCGCTGTGTAGGTCGCAATAACTGCTGCTTGTTGCTATAATTAAGTAATCAATATTGTAACCTTTATTTATCTGCAGGAAGCTATTCTGTGCACCTTCTGTTAGTGATGAATCCGTTGCCGTTATGAAAATTGTTAAGGAAGTCATGGCCCGCTACGCAAAACGTCTGTCTGAATTTAAAAAAAATTATTTGCACTTTAGTCGCTGCACTGGCTGCGCCATTCGCTTGCCATAAATGTTGTATTTATCTTAATTGTATGTCGGGGATGCGGGAGCCTGTCCAGCTGCAATAAAACATTGTATTTTGACTGGGTCTCTGGCTCGTTTCGCATAATCAATATTTCTTCGTGACTGTTTAATTTGCCTCACGGTGTTTCAGTGATACTGAACTTTGTTTCATTCTGTGTTCGTTTTCATGTAGCGCGCGCTTAGCGATAGAACATGATGTGTATATTTTTCTTTCTCATTGATGTGTCGGGCATCCGTTGTATTTCGTTGCATAAAGCCTTTGTTGTTACCATTTTGACTTGAGCTGCTTCTGGTTAGAACACGCCGTCGCGAGGTTAAAGTAAGGGGGGAAAAACTATCTTCCGCGATGGCTGCGCCCTTTGAATACGCTTGGTGTGCTTTCTTCTATAAAGCGGCCAGCCCGTGTGTATTTCTGTCGTGTATGTACCTTCCTCTCGTCCACGTTTCACTGCGCCGTTTTGACTTGAACCTGTATATCGAACTGTTTATCCAGCTTCTATTTTTCAACCTCCCTCATTCTGTATGATGAAACGAATGATCGCTTAATAGTACTATTATAGTTACTAAAGATTGAAACCTTTAAATCGAGGCAATATGTCCCGCAAACGCTTGTGGCCCAATTTGCACCCGACATCATTGACCTGCACGTTTTCACTCTAGCTTTTTTTTTATTGCGATAGCAATTATATGGACACTCCAAAGCAGATTTCTGCCGTCGCCGTCGCCGTTGCCGTTGCCGTCGCCGTCGCCGTCGCCGTGAGGTTTCGTATGACGTCAACGGCGATGAAATCGTCGCCGCGCTCCGGACGCTGTATGTGCGAGTGAAAGGGGGCGAGGGACGCGCGCTTTCACGGGGAGCGAACGCACGTCGGACAGCAAACGCGCGTTCTGCGCCGTGCTCCCTGAAGGGCTGCCGAAGTAGGCGTTTTTAAAAAGTCATACTAAATAGATTAACTAACCACCTAGAAGAAAACGACTACCTATCTGACAGCATGTACGGTTTTAGGCAGCATTTATCCACGCAAGACATATTCCTAAGAGTGCATGACGAGGTTATCACCAACATCCCAACAGGAGCAGAACACGTAGTGGTGGCATTAGATTTGAAAAGCGCCTTCGACACCATAGCACACGACCTAATTCTGCAAGAACTAAGCAGTACGGCGTGCGGAGAAAAAACCTATAACTACATTCGATCCTTCCTAACGGGCCGAAAAGCCACAATAGGTCTAGGAGAAGTCCGATCTGAAACTCTCGAGATGCCCACTCGTGGAACCCCACAGGGTTCAATATTATCCCCTTTGCTCTTCAATATGGGCATGAACAGGCTAGCTAAAGAACTGGAAAAAATACCAGACCTAAAATTCGCGCTATACGCAGACGATATCACGCTTTGGGTAACAGAAGGATCCCTGGGGCACAAAGAAAGCGTGCTACAAGAAGCAATACAGACAGTACACCACTTTGCAGTAAAGGGCGGTATGGCTTGCGCGCCGGAGAAATCTGAATTCATCAGAATTCACGGCAGAGGGTACCGCAAACCACAATTCTCGCTCCGGCTCGATGGCGAAGAGCTCAAAGAGGCACAAACAATGCGCGTACTCGGCCTTCGCCTTCAAAGTAACAGGCGCGCAGATAAAACAATCAGAACTCTCCGAACGACAGTCAAACAAATCTCTAGAATTATACGAAGAGTGACGAAGCATCGTAGCGGCTTTAGCGAGGCCGAAACTTTGAGACTTGTTCACGCCTTCGTCATCAGCCGCATCCGCATCAGCTGGAGGCGCCGCAGCTAAACGTCGCCTCCGCATCAGCCGGAGGCGACGTTTAGCTGCGGCACCAAGTGCGTATTTATGTAAAAACGTTGTGAGGCGAGAAGGTGGTAAAGACTTCCGACGCAGCTAGACGAGTGTCCCGTTCTGATGTCGTCGAAAACCGAGCCGCCCCCAGAGGCTCCGGCAACAGTCACCAACGCCGCACGCGTTTTGTGCAAACGCGGGCATAGCGCCGACGGCGTCGACAACAGTTCTGCGTTTTGCCGGTGCTGCTGCATGTCCAAGTTTATACAGCTGATAAAGCTACTATCATTACTCCGTATAGCTCTCTACAAATTTGCTATCGCAATTGGTGCTTCGCCTTTCAGGTGAAACTGCGACAACTTTTTTTACTGCATCACTTAAGTATATAGCAATTGGCCGAGATTTTATACGTGGGAAGCCAGAAACACCAGACACGAAGAGGATGGGTTTCGTTAAAGTTAACCCTATACAGACCCCCCACTTACCATTTTTGACAAGCTGAACTTAATACTTCAAAATTCTGATTTCAACGGTGAAACTTAGCGCGAAGCGCACACGTAGTAGCGGGATACTATGGAGCAAAGTTTCAGCTGTGGATAGTTCAGGAAAGCTGTAACTAATTAACTGCTACACTAACCTTTCATGCAAATGACATTTCATGGTTGTTGCTTTTGTTGCTATTGCTTTATATGATTCGGCTCTCCATAGAGTGCTTATAAGCATACCTGCCATCTGTCTAGAATTCCTCGTCAAATTTACAAATTCGATCTAGCTTTACGGTTTTACGAATGTTGCGTTAAGATTTACGAAAAGTATGTTCAGTTCTCGAAAAATTTTTATAGGTGTTGAAGGATGGGGCGGCGCAATATCACACACACAAAAAAAATTCTGATGTATGTGCCAGGCTGTTTTGTCAGCGCTAGTCGCCACACTAGTGGAGCAAGTTCATTCAAAGAAATTCCTTAAGCAGGCGAAATCGGCAACAAGGTCACTGAAAAAGTCACCGTGCTCTAAAAATTATGGGTTGCATTGTCAGCTCAAAGATAAATGATCGTTGATAAAGTGCGTATGCATCCCATAAAAGGCGTGCGGCCAGAGCAAACTTTGATAAAACGTTTGCTCTCACTACCCTCCCCCATTGGAATGTTGTACAATTTTTAATATTCACAGGTTAGCAGGTATATGCTGCAAGTAAAATTACTGTTTTGTCTTCCCTACATTGTGCTTCTTTAACGGACTGATATAACGGGCCGTGTTGTTCTTACGTATGCATGCATGAATAGACTAGCGTGAACTCTTTCATACCAGTGTGATGGTTGCACCGTCCGATAGTTACTGGACTGTGTGATTTCGGTGCCGATGCCCGGAGAGACATTCTTTGCGCGCTTATGTTTGGTTACATGAATAGTTCTTTTTGATATATTATTCTTGCTTTTTTGGAGTTTTAGTGTTGCTTGAATGACGATTTTTGGAATTTCGCGCACCCAAGGAGGTTTGAAAACCTCCTTGGTTGTACCTCAATGCTGCAGATGAGACTGAAAGAATACCATCCACGTTTGTTAGCGACCAAAGAAAATGTATGTGCATGGATATTTAGCTGTACGTTTGCAGCGCGTTCTGCTCAAACCAGCGTATATGGACCACGTTGCGTTGTGCTCACAGCTGCAAAGCAGGAACAGGCTATATACTCGGGGACAACTTATCTTGGCAGTGAAGCAAAGGCTTAGAGGGTGCGGAGCTTCGGCACAATCGTGTTACTCCGCCAAGCAGTGCGGCTGCTAGCTGCTGCTTTCGGTGCCAGTTTCGGTTTTCTGTAACACGCTGTGTACGCCCCTTATCCGTCTTCACAACCTCCGATATAGCCCTGGATGTCTATTGAAATTTGACGAAATATTGATTTTACCGTTGAAGATGCCTTATCAAGATCTTGTGTGCTCGTGACAACTACGTTCTCACCAAACTATTTTTTTTTTTTTTTTTGTATGTCTCAGACGGGCTCCTCAGCTCGATTGTCCATGAGCCTGCACCCTGTTTACAGTGCAGAACAGGTGCTCAGAAAATGTTCTGTGATCCGAGAAATAATAAATAAATAAATGTAAGAAATTATTTTTCAAACAGCACGACACTTATAGTACACCATGCACGGCTTCTCATCGCATTGTGAACATAATATAACAAATGAAGTAGAATATACTTAAGCTAGGGAAATGTGAAAATTAATAATGAATTTAGGGAACTCTTTCTTGTCGCGTAAGGAGACTCTGCGCTTCGGCCCCATAGCTTTCCCTGCACTGCCAAGAAAAGTTGTCCCCGAGTATAATGTGTTTACGCTCAACGGTTATTCCTGCAGCGGAAGCCACAAAACGGTGACCTGACGCCGGCAGAGCCAATCGGGCAGAGTGTGACTGCGCGTTGTTCACTTGGCTTGGCCACTTTCGCAGGTGAATGCACCGCGCGTCTCTGGATGCCTTCTCACCCAGTTGCGCATGCGCCGTCGATAGAGAGACGCCATGACAGCTACGTTCGCGAATGCGCCTAAGCGTCCGTATAACTGTTATCGTTCTAAAGCTACTAGCGTCCTACAAAGTTTTCACGAATTCTTAAACGCACTATTTCAGGTGGAAGCCGTTTAGGGGATCCAAATGCAAGAAGCGTTTGGGAAGCACGTGAAACCTCCGAGAACGTGAGGTGAAAGCGAAACATGTGAGGAATGGTTATGCAGGCCTTAATATATAGATAATAGTTAGTCTTAAAGCAGACTTTGCTGTATTGTTCTTAAAACTGCGAAATAAGCTTCCGCGCTTCCTTAGAAAAGTAGTCTCATGGTGTTTAAGAATAGAAAATTTACAGTTGAGACGGTTTGTTTCGAGAAAACTTACACACGAACCTTAAGCCACTGCTGAAGCTAAAATGAACCAGCCCTACATTGGAATGCGTGAACGATCGGCTGAAACGATGTAACTTTGTTTTATTGCGATAGCAATTATATGGACACTCAAAAGCAGATTTCTGCCGTCGGCGTCGCCGTCGCCGTGAGGTTCCGTATGACGTCAATGGAGATGAAATCGTGACCGCGCGCCGCCGAACGCTGTATGATGATGATGATGATGATAAGTGGTTCTTGAGGGAAAGGGAAAGGTTGGCGCTATCTTCTGCAGCCCTTGAGGGAGCACACCGAACGCTGTATGTGCGAGTGAAAGGGCGCGAGGGACGCGCTCTTTCGCGGGGAGTGAACGCACGGCGGAGAACAAACGCGCGTTCCGCGCCGTGCTTGCTTAAGGGCTGCAGAAGTAGGCGTCTCTTTCCTCCTTTACAATCACCATATATGTGGAGCAAACACGCCTTCTTCCGATGCGCGAGAGGCCGTGGGGGAGGGAAGGGAGGGGGAGGGAAGGGAGGCGACGTTTAGCTGCGGCACCATGTGCCTATTTATATCAGAGGCCCCGGCAACAGTCACCAACGCCGCACGCATTTTGAGCGAACGCGGGCAAAACGCCGACGGCGTCGACAACAGTTCTGCGCGTTGCCGGTGCTGCTGCATGTCCAAGTTTATACAGCTGATAAAGCTAATATCATTACTCCGTATAGCTCTCTACAAATTTGCTATCGCAATTTATGCTTCACCTTTCAGGTGAAACTGAGTGAGTGACATAACTTTATTTTAAATCCGGCGATTGGGAGGCCCGGGCCTGGGGCCGCCTAGATGGCCACTGGGAGCTGTTGCTCCCGCACGGCATCCATGGCTCGCTGGACGGCCCAAAGTTGGTCTTGGAGTTCTGAGCTGAGCAGCATGGCCGACCACCGCGCCCGTAGATTTTCCGGGGAGACTGCCATTTTTTCTTGATATATTGTGCATCCCCACAACATGTGTTGAAGGGTGGCTCTAGCAGACTTGCATAGCTTGCATATATCGCTGGCGTATATCTCGGGGTAGAAAGTCTTTAACTGCACGGGACTCACATAGGTTTCTGTTTGTAATCGCCTCCAAGCAACGGACTCAGTTCTGTTCAGTTTAGTGTGAGGCGGTGGGAATATTCGCCTCTGATTTTGATAGAATTTTGTAATATCGCTAAATCTTGTTAATCTGTCTTTTTCTCTCCAGATCTCCTCCTCCGCGTTTCCCTGACCAATGGAAGTCACTCCTTGCTCAGCTCGGCGAGTAAGACCTCGAGCTTCGCGGTGTGCTACCTCGTTGGGGTTGATTGCGTGAATTGCTGGAGTCGTATGCGCTGGGAACCAGAGCAATTGCCTGCCGTTCTTCTCTGCGTTAGAGAATTTTGCTTTGTTGACGATGATGATGTGCCACGCCTCAGGAGAGATCCTACCTTTAGCATAGTTTCTAATGGCCGCCTGAGAATCACTAATTATGTATTGAGCATTTGTGGAGACCAATGCTAGTGCAATGGCTACCTCCTCTGCTGTCTCGGAATGTGTGGTATTAACTGACACGCTTGTAAGGGGTTTTTGGGTGTTATCTACGACTACTGCCACGCAGCTATTTCTGTGTGTGTATTCAGCCGCGTCTACGAAGGCTGCTCTGTCGTCTGAGCCATAGCTTCGGATCATTTTCTCTGCTCTACTCGTGCGTCTGCCCTTGTTGTAAACTGGATGCATGTTCTTGGGTATATTTGTTACTAGGAGTTTGTCCCGAATTTCTCTCGTTATCGTCGTCTTTTCCCCGTATTGATTGTGGTAATTCATTCCTAGCTTGCGTAGTATATGCCGTCCTGTTTTGGTTTTGGTTAGTCGTTCCACCTGGGATGTTTGTTGCGCTTCTATGAGTTCGTCCAGTGTGTTGTGGAGTCCCAACTTAAGGAATAGATCTGTGCTTGTACTGATTGGAATCCCTAGTGCTAGTTTGTATGCCTTTTTTATGAGGATGTTAATTTTGGTCTTTTCAGCTGCAAACCAATTGTGGAAGGCTGCTATGTATGTGATCTGACTGATTATGAATGATTGTATGAGCCGTATGATACTTTCTTCCTTCATACCCTGGTGCTTGTTAGTAATTCGTTTGATTAATCTCATGGTGTTCGTTACCTTTGTGTCTAACTTCCTTATGGTTTCCCCGTTTGTACCTTTGTTCTCGATTATTAGACCCAGTACCTTGAGCTGATTTACTATTGGGATATTCCGCCCGTTTTTGGTGTGTAGCTTGATTTCCTCATGAGCCTTGTTTCTGTCGTATCCTTTGGGAGGCCTGCCCCTAAGTGTGGGGCGGTATAAGAGAAGCTCGGATTTCTCTGCAGAGCATGTGAGGCCTGTTCCTATGAGGTGCTCCTCTACTGTGTTTATTGCGGTCTGGAGTCGTTGTTCTATTGATCCGTCGCTGCCATCACAGACCCAGATAGTAATATCGTCCGCATATATTGTGTGATTGAGGGACTCTATGTGATTTAGTTTTTCGGGGAGTCCCATCAAGACGAGATTGAACAGCATCGGGGAGATGACAGAGCCTTGCGGCGTGCCGGCCCCCCCGATGTCGATTTCGGGTGACGTGAGTCCTCCGACGGAAAAGACTGCTTTCCTATCTGATAGAAAGCTCTTGATATAGTTATACGTCCGTTGCCCTAGTCCTAATCGCTCGATGTTTTCCAATATGGTTGCGTGGTTGGCATTATCAAAAGCCTTTTTAAGATCAAGGCCCAAGATGGCCCTTGTAGAGCGCGTTTTATAGTCGATTATCTGATGCTTAAGTTGAAGCATCGCATCTTGTGTCGAAAGGTTTTTGCGAAATCCTATCATTGTATCTGGGTATATGTTATTATCCTCTAAGAAGTTATCTACTCTGTTTAAAATTACATGTTCCATTAATTTTCCGACGCAGGATGTTAGGGAGATCGGTCTGAGGTTGTCGATCGAAAGCTTTTTACCAGGTTTTGGAATAAGCGTTATCGTCGCTTTCTTCCATTGAGCTGGTACTGCTCCTTTTATCCAGCACTCGTTCATATATTCCGTTAGGTTGGTGATCGACCCATCATCGAGGTTCCTGAGAGTCTTGTTTTTTATACCGTCTGGGCCTGGGGCTGATTTGGTGTTCAACTTTTGTAGGACCGCGCGGATTTCTGCCTCCGTGAATTCCTCGTCTAATTTTGCGTTGATATTCCCGTTGTAGCTAGGATGGTTGCAAGGGGGTGCCTGTGTTATGTATTTCTGTTCTAATTCTTTGAGAAAGTCCTCCTCCGTGCCCTCATAGGCGTGTATTAACTTATTAATGGCTTGTCTGTGGTTTTTCTTGTTATTCTCAGGGTCCAGCAAGAACCTAAGCATGTGCCAGGTTTTGCCGGTGCTTAATTGCCCGTCCATGGAATTACATATCTCGTCCCATTGTTGCTTGCTCAATTGCGCAGCATATTCTTCTATTTCTTTGTTGAGGAGCGCTACGCGCTTTCTCAATTTTCTGTTATGCTTCTGACCTTGAAGTCTATTTTGCAGCGACTGCTTAGCTTCCCACATGTGGAGAAGTCTGCTGTCACATTTCTCCAAGTTAGATTCAGGTGGTGCTATTTTTGTGGCAGCTTTGACGTCATCGCTGAGCTCTTTAGTCCATTGCTCTATGTCTGTGATGGATCGTTGCTGTGTAGCCTCTCGCGATCTACGAAGTAGTTCCCAGTCTATTAATTTGATCTGTCGTTCATTGGGTCTATTCGGCCCTTCTTTGACGAGTAACTCCGATATGCGGTGGTCGCTACCCAAATCCTGTAGTGTGTTGCGCCACGTCACCTTTTCAATATTCTTGGTAAATGTTAGGTCTGGGGTTGTGTCCCTGTTTAACGCCGTGCCTACTCTGGTTGGAGTACCGGGGTCTGTGACTAGCGTGAGGCCTAATTCTTGCGAGTCATTCCATAAGGCCCTTCCTTTTGGTCTGGAATATAGATATCCCCACGCAGTGTGTGGGGCATTAAAGTCTCCTCCTATTACTACCGGATTTTCTCGAGCTAGTTTGAGTGTTTTCTGGAATAGGCCCTTGAACTTGTGCTTATGTTTAGTGGGATTGCTATAAATGTTCAGAATAAATAAGCTAGGTCCTGCCTTCTTTTGTGGGATGAGTTCCAATAGAATATTGTCTATGTGCGCTATGCCTGTATTGTGTTGCACGCATACTATGTTTCTTTTTACAAGCGTGGTTAATACCCTGGTCTCCCCTTCGGCATAGCCAAAAGATCTGTATCCTGCCAGCTTTGCGACCCCATGTGTTTCCTGCAGAATTATGACGTCCGGCTTATCCTTGTCTTTTAAATACTGCTGCAAAACTGATTTTTTGTTTTTGTAAGTTCTACAGTTCCATTGCCATATCCTGAACCCTTTTGCAGCGCGCCTCATTGCGGGTGCGACCATGGGAGGGAGACGGGAGGCTGGAGAGAAGCTGATCTTATATAATTTTGTGGTTGCGAAGTGGGTGAGGATTGTGGTGCTTCTGATGCACCAGAGGGGAGTCCATTACCTGGTGACTGGTTTGCCTCTAGGATGTCTAATCTACTCATAATTGCTGCTATTGCCTTAGCCATTTGGTTCATCATTTCGTCCCGTTTTTCATTTGCCTTTTGTATCTCTATTAGGGTCTTTTGGATATCGACTAATGCTTTATCTACCGCCGTGTTATCTTGTTTATCATTTCTGGCTTGGGCCTTGCGTTTGAGTGGAGGGGGGTTATCCCCTTCGTCCATCTTATTGTCCGGGACCTCAGTTGGATCTTTCGTGCTCGCCTGTGGAGCGGAAGTTACCTGATTTAATTGGCTTTTTGCTTCCTTGAGACTCTTTATTTCATCGCTCATACGTGCTAGCATAATCCTCAACTGCGCGTTCTCGTGTTTTAGTTCCTTTATCTCGTTATTAATGGCAGTATCCCCGCCAGCCCCCGGGCGCCTGCCGTCGACCACGTCTGCCCAGCTCACCGTGGTTGTCGTGCTTGTTGAAGTGGGTGGCCTGGTTCTGGACCTGGATCTGGATCCGGGTCGTGTCCCCGGTGTCCTGGAGCTCGACCTGGATAAGGATCTGGGGGTGGATGGAGACCTTGTTCTCGATCTGGAGCGTCTTTCCCTGGCGTGTGGCCTTCCACGAGACGCTGCCCTGTTTTCCCTTGAGGTAGCATCTTCATGTTCTCGTTGCAGTCTCTGCCATTGTCTCTGTTTAACGATGAAGGGCTTCTTGAATTTGGCTTTGCACGTCTTATCCGCGGTTGGATGGTCCTCGCTGCATAACTGGCACTTAGGTTGGCACCTATGGTCTTTGTCTGGGTTCGCTGTTCCACATCCAGCACAAATCTTGTTGTTCGGATTGGGACATACATCTCCTCTGTGTCCAAGTCTGTTGCATTGGTTACAGAAATCCACTTGTTTCCGGTACAAGGAGCATCGGAGCAGCGCTGCCCTGTATCGGACGTACGTGGGCACTTTGTATCCTTCAAAGAGCACAATCACTGTGGTAGTATTACTGATTCTCTTTGCTGCTATCGCCGTTGGGTTTTTGTTCGTAACCACCGCTGCTGTGATGTCTCTTGGGCCCTCGTCGAGTGGAATTCCTCTGATGACTCCTTTGGCCGTCATGTCCGGCGCCGTCTCGTAAGCATTGGTCTCGTAAAACTTGTCTTGAATCTTGATGCGTCCTACTTCCTGATATTTGTTGGCATGCTCTTGATCCGATGTACTGACGATTAGGATATTTTGATAATTGTTCGAGCAGACGATATCCTCCTCTCTTTCGTCTCGAGGGATGCCTGCCGCGTCTTGTACAGCCGCTGTTAGTTGAACTATACCATGTTCGGATATTTTGAGTGCTCCACGTGGTCTGATCACAATCTTGTAATCCCCTCTTGGCAAATGTGGCATCCTGCTTGCCTTGCATATCTGCTCTAGCCTTCCTTTCCTGGGGTTATCGTTGCGCTTGTCAAGCCGCGTCGGCGACAAGGTGCTCTCGCGATGTTGGGAGGTTTGCCGGTCTGATCTTCTGTGCCTGACCTCCTTCCATCCCTTGCTTATATCCATTTCTTCCTGGGTTATGCGTTGCCCCTCTACGGTGACTTCCATTCTTGAGAGCATGATCGGTAATTGTTGAGGAAGCCGGCTCTACAGCGCGCGACCTCGCGGCTCTTCCGCCACGAGGCCGGGCCAAGAAATTGGCGTAGAGGCTTGAAAAATGGGAATCCCACCTGGTTTTCGATATCCACTTGTTCCTGAGAACGAGCCAAGTCCGTTGGTGTGCAGTTTCAGGTGGTTTTGGGCGATTTGCACTACAAAAACATCTGTGGAATACGGAGCCGACGTGATGTGCGCCCGCTCGCTCCGGCTTCTTCTTCTTCTTCCCAGGTGAAACTGCGACAACTTTTTTCTATGGCTTTTGACAAAGCCTGATTTTACCGCCTTCAGGAACGAATTATGATCGACTGTCCATACAATTGTGAAACATACATAATTTTATGCCAGGTTGCATAAGACTCCACTGAAAGCAAATCAAGATAGAAGAATGACTCTTTGCGCATTTTATGATGAGTCATCATAATTACAGAGTAACTAAATATTTGAATGTTGTAATGTCAGCCGTGCTACGTTTCTTCATAATCAGGATTGAATTACACACTCGAATTACATGCACAACTTATTTGTTGACCACAAGCCTTTCAAAGAAAAAAATATAATATTTCGAGATTGCTACCAACATGCCCCACGTCAAAAGTCGCGTAAAGCACTGTAGTGCTTTTCACCGAAGCGGTACTCTGTGACGATAAATATAGCTCAGAAATAAAATGGAAGTAATATATAGGTTAGCAGAATCATCAGTTTACCCTAAGCTTAACGTTTGCGCTCTATTCCTTGAAACCAGTGCACGCAAAAAAAAGAAGGGTCGCGTCCCCAAAGGAGAACCTGAAGGGATTACAAAAAGATATGTGCATACGACGTGGTGTGAGGAGCGTTTTAAACGAAGCAGTGCCTTTCCTGCTTATCGAGACCTGTGCATACTATTATTGTATGCACATACAACTGTACATACTATTGTACTTACTATGCTGTATATACTACTGTAAATACTATTGCGATAGCAAATGTAATGGACACTTCAGGCGAATTTTCGCCGTCGGCGTTGCCGTGGAGCTCCGAATATATTGAGGTACAGTCGTGAGCAAAAGTATACGGACCAGGGGTTGCGCGAAAAAGCCAATTTTCTCCTCTGCCTATGAACGTAACTTGAAATTGAGCACTGCAGTCTAAACTTGGCGTTGCGAACTTTTCAGTGT
The DNA here is from genome assembly GCF_013339745.2 of Dermacentor silvarum. Classification (NCBI taxonomy): domain Eukaryota; kingdom Metazoa; phylum Arthropoda; class Arachnida; order Ixodida; family Ixodidae; genus Dermacentor; species Dermacentor silvarum. The sequence continues at coordinate 56,467,300 of NC_051163.1, forward strand.
ACTCATTAATTCCAGTTTATGCTTGTTAATTACGAAGAAATTCCATTTTTCCGGCGACCCTGTGGTCCGTATACTTTTGCTCACGACTGTACATGTATGCTATATATTTATGCATGCCGTATACGCAAGGCACATTTATTTACCATTCAACCACCGAAGTTTCTCAAACTAGGTCTTATGATCTTGACTAAATCTCACGATGAGCGGCGACATTAATGCGCTTAGCGAAGCAGGAAAGTAGTGACACTTCGTATTTGCCACTGCGGAGACGTGTCATGTATGAGTCTTGCCTGCAGCCGGTGTGTAAACCGTGTTCCTTCTCTTGTCCAAGTTTTTTTTTTTTTTTTTTTTTGCGCTCCACTCTCGTAATTCCCTCTGGACACGCTGTCCGGTGACTGCTTTAAAACTCGGTTACCTCAGCACAGCAGTCCGATGTTGCACCCGTTAGATCACGGACTTCCCAGGACCCAAAAATTTTTG